>NC_142952.1:23470298-23475298 GCF_046866305.1 Octopus bimaculoides
CACAATACTCAGCTAGTATATATATATATTTCTATATTTTTGTTTTTGTTTTGCTTTATACATCTTTATTGTGGTTGATTTCTGTTGCTTCATCCTCAGAAGGAAGGAAGGAAAGAAAGGAAGAAGAGGGAAAGGAAACAGAAAGAATGTCAGTTATTCATGTTGTCTCAGTGGTTAATTGTGGGTTGGGGTTTGTGGTAGTGGTAATGACAATGGTGGTAATGCTGATGATGGTGTCAGTGATAACAGTGGTGGGGGTTCATGAGGGTGGCAAGAGTGTCTCTTCTGCTGTATGTATGTATATATCTGTCTGTATGCATCCGTACTTATATGAGTGTGTATGTGTGCGTAGATGTACATTCACACATCCATGCATGCACACACACGAAGGTACACATGCACAAGCACACACGTGTGCATACACACACACACACACACATGGACACCCACACATTCATACCTTTATCTCCATGTACATATGCACACGAGCACATGCACATACATAAGTGCATGTGTATATATATGCACATGCACAGGTGCTCATGTATAAGGACATGTATGCATATGTATGCCTGTGCACATACATCTGTGCACACGTGTATGGCGAGTAGATGCATATGCACACTCATGTACATGTGTGCGCTCACGAATACAGAAGAGGTGATGTACAAGGGGGTAAGAATATGAGGGTAGACAGGCATGGAGAAGTTTTGGGGATTGATGATTTGCAGTGTTGTTTATGGGGGTTAATTTGTAATGGTGACCTTGGGGCAGGTGGTGCTAGGGGTGGCTGGTACTCAGGAGGTATACCTGGGTTGTCGGTGGCCAGTGGCTTGAAATTTATCAGAAGAGAGTACCTCAGGTGACAGCAATGCGATACCTCATATTTCTTGTTGATGGATATGGTGGGCTGGTAAATGATATGCAGTTTATTGCAGAGGCACAGCTGGCAATTAGGGGTGGTGGGTGAATATGGTGGCGCCCTGTCATTGATAGTCCACTTGATGCTGGGTGTTTTGTCTCAGAGGCTATGAAGTCTCCAGAGAAAGTACGACAGGGAAGTGGAGTTCTCTTTGTTCCTGGATCTAAATGAATGCTAGTGCTGGGAGTATCTTCCTATGAAATCATTGGCTGTTGTGCCCGTATAGTGCCTAGTAATGCCATAGGATGGTGTAAGGGTGGCTCTGTATACTGCAACCTTTGAGAGGCAGGATCTTTCTTGAGGGCAGATGGTAGGGTCTCAGAAGTTGCAGATTGGGGTTGGGGGTTGTGTGGGTGAGTTTTTACACCTGTTGATGTATGCAATGTTAGATGCGATGTTGTCTAAGCAAGAGTAGCTTACCTTCACATTATGGGGGTTGAAAAGTTTGTAATACTTATGGCTTCTGGGGAAATGCTCCTTTATTAACGACATGAAGCCCCTGGTTATGTAGATAGAAACTTCTAGGTTAAATGGGGAGGTTATACCAGATTATTTTCCTTTTCCTATTTCTCTTTGGGGTGAGGTGAGGGGGTTTGGGGGGTTCGTCCACATATGTGAGCTTCTCAGAAAATCCACTCCTAGCCAAAGTATCATTGTAGTGGGGGTAGCCCTATTAAAGATCTCCATATTGGCTGAGAGTTTAGACATCCGTTTGCTAATGCTGAAACCAGGTTTTTAATTATAGCAGGTGGTGGTGGTTTGAGCTCTTGTGGATATATACTGTTTCTTTATTAGGCTTCCTGTAGCGGTAGTATTTGCCTGTGTTCAGGTCTAAGGTTACGGTCAAGAAACCAACCATAGTCAGGTTGGTAGTAACCGTTACGGACAGGCTGAACTCTGAATATTTTTATCAAGTCCTTCCTGAACCTGTCCATGGCATGGCCATTCATATTGCTTGAGATAGTCAGGCTGTCACCCCTATAGAGGGTTGACCTATGTGGATACACACACACACACACACACACACATATATATTTTTTTCCTTGTGCACCAAGTTTGACAGTTGTTATCTCTAATGTTTTATCCTGACAATTCTTTGTTTTACAACATTGAATAGTTACATCATCACTTTTTGAAATGCAATTCACGGTGTCTGATTATATTGTGAGTTTTCTCTTGTAAATCAGTTTTTGTGAACCCATGGATAGATAAGAAATTTGTGTTGTTTATGAATATGAGTTCCATTGTGGAACCAATGCATCCCAGACAACTCGAAACATCAATAAGGTGCTTGGTGAAGATGTGGCGAATAAGTGCACTGTACATCGATGGTTTGAGAAGTTCCGGTCTGGTGACTTTACTCTTGGAAATCAGCTCTGTAGTAGACCTGAGACCAAGGTGGATAATGATGAGCTGGAAACTGTAGTGGAAGCGGATACATCTCAAACTACAGATGAGTTAGCAGCAAGGTTTGATGTTTTGATTCCAACTGTATTGGACCATCTGAAATAAATCAGCATGGTTAAGAAGCTGAACAAGTGGGCACCACACAAACTGAACAAGTATCAAATGACACATTGTCTTGAAACTTGCTGTTCTTTGCTGTCTCAGCATAAAAGCGAACCATTTTTGCATCATATTCTTATGTGTTATGAAAAATGAATTCTTTTCAACAATAGCAAGCATTCTACATAGTGGTTGGATAGAAACGAAGTACCAAAACACAATCCAAAAAAGAATATTCACAAAAAAAAACTAATGGTGTCCGTTTGGTGGTCCAGCACTGGTGTCATCCATTACAACTTCATGAGACCTCGTAAGTCAATCACAGCAGATGTATACATCAACCAATTGGATGAAATGATGAGTGAGCTTGCAATTAAACAACTGAGATTGGTCAACAGAAACAAGCCAATTCTCTTGCAAGACAATGCGTGACCACATGTTGTACAAAGAATGCTACTCAAGTCACAGGAACTGAACTTGGAAGTACTCTGTCATTCACCACATTCGCCAGACGTTGCACCAACTGACTATCACGTTTTCCAGGCATTAGACAACTTTTTGCAAGGAAAAAACTTCAAACCTGCAGAAGATGCATAAACAGCCTTTCGTGATTTCATCACTTCTTGCTCTCCAGAATTCTTCACTGCCGGCATAAAGAAGTTACCGATAAAATGGCAAAATTGCGTTGATAATTTAGGTGCATACTTTGATTAACAGCATTGCTTTTTTTCAGATAAAGTAAAATAAACTTTCAATTCAAAATCAGACATTTCATTCTTAATGTTTGTTATATATATGTAGTTTAAATTTACAGAAAACAAAAAATGAAAACAAGTGGGGGAACAACAAGCAGGTGTATTAGTTTGATGCTTGGGAAGAATGGAAAAGTCTTTGATGTTTCGAGCCTATGCCCTTTTACAGAAAGGGTTGAAAGGTAAAAAATGGAGAGAGAATGAAAAAAACCAAGAGAGAAAAAAATGTGTAGGGATTATTGGTTCAACATGATGGAATGACTTGAAGAAAGGGGCTGAATGCAAGGGAGATAATAACAGTGACCCGGCTGAATTAAGGTGCACAAGCGTACATGTGTACATGTAACGATGGTGGGTGTGAGTGTATATGTGTGAATGGGGGTGAGAGCATGTGAATGTATTTGTGGCTGAGCTTAAAATTATGTGGGCCTTTGTGTGCATGTAGGAATGTGTGTGTGTATAAGTAACGTAGTGCATGTACTTTGTGGAGTGATGTGTTTCGTGCATTTGTGTGTGTGTGTGTGTGAGTACATGTTCATGTGAGTGTGTGTAATTGGGTGTGGTGTGAGTACTGAGTTGAACAGTGTGTATAGGTGTTTGTATCATGGTGTGTGTGGTGAGGGTACTAAGTTAGGTGGTGTACTGGTGTGGGGTGGAGGGGAAGGGCAGTTGAAGGTGAGAAGTATGAGGGAATATGTGTGGGGTTGGTTTCAGACGATGAGAAGTGGCGAAATAAAGCCAAGAAGAGCAAAGGAATGAAGGGAGAATATCAATTCTTGTTCATGGTGGAGGTAGGAGCCCAGGGGGCCTCTGTGCAAAGACAGACTGAACACAGACAGATGTTGTAGCGAATGACCAGTTGAGCAGAAGTGTTGTGAGACTGGGGTGTCATTGCTGAGTTTGATGTCTTAGAGGTGCTCAGTGAACTGGTTGGCCAAGCAGTATCCCGTTTGACCAATGTACAGAGAAGGACAGAGAAAGCAAAAGATGCAATAGCTGACATTACTGGAGGTGCATGTAAAAGAAGTGGTGAGAATAGTGATGCTGGAGAGGCAGGGGCATGCGTGACAGCGTGGATGAGAACAGGGAAAGGAACCAGGTTGGGTGCTAGGAGTAGGGAAAAAACTACAGACCAGAAGGTCATGCAGATTATGGGTGTGTTTGAAAGGAGCAAGGGGTGGGTTAGGGAAGATGTGGGAAGTGAAGGGGTTGGACTGCAGTCGACAGAAAGCTCAGAGAATTGTGCATTGGAGGGGTAGGGTGGAGGGGTGGTGGGTGAGATAAAAAGGTGCTGCATAGTGGGATTGAACCTGAAACCACTTAGTTGCAAAGTGAGCCCCTGAATCACACAAAAGTGCCTTCAACAAGTAAAATCCTCATCACCATTACCTCTCATTTTGTTATAGTTTTATATTACAAATGATCGACCTCTGCCCACACCCACATACAAACCCACACTTATGGATAGATAATTATGGCTAATTATGCATGCATTCACATACACACACACGCATGCACACACATACACACACACACACACACAAATATGACCTAAATACATATAAAAACGTCTGGTTGCCTATCAGCATGCTGTAAAACACTTAACATACATACATACAAACACACACACACACACACATTCATGCACTCAAACACACATTTATAATTATAACTGATAACTTATAATGACAGCTAATCATCTTGCCCGTTTAGTTGTTTGAGCCCTGAGCTTTCAGGCAGGATTAAAGGAGTGCTCTTGTGACATACCATTCACCAATCTCCCCCACTTGTTGAGGCTATGGGCCAGAGCTTGACTCTCT
>NC_142952.1:23482798-23530298 GCF_046866305.1 Octopus bimaculoides
CAGGCACAACAGAAACAGGAAGTAAGAGTGAAAGAAAGTTGTGGTGGAAGAGTACAGCAGGGTTCGCCACCATCCCCTGCTGGAGCCTCGTGGAGCTTTAGGTGTTTTCGCTCAATAAACACTCACAACGCCCGGTCTGGGAATCGAAACCGCGATCCTATGACCGTGAGTTCACTGCCCTAACCACTGGGCCATTGCACCTCCACTAAGATTTAAATAACCCTTTTAGATTAACTCTGATGAGAGAAATATAGATGATTGTTATGGTTGGAATTAACTCACCCATACCAACCTATATCTTCTCGAAATGGCCATCACACTTTTTACCAGCTGAAGATTCTTCTTAAAATCATTTTATACCAACATTCTCATCTTTTTGGATTACCGCTATACATTCACCATCTGCATATTTTAATATCCTCATTGGTTTGAATACAGACATACAACCTCGCAAGTACATTTATGTATTATATATTTATATATTGATATATTATATCATGTATATATGAGTGCACCTATGTATTCTGTGGAGTATTCTGATGCTTTGAAATATATTGAGTGAATATGAACACTGACCTTTGAAATTTGTTCTCTCTCTCTTGGCTTTATATTCTTGATACTCTATTAGGGCACTAATTAGTTGTGCTGTATAAGGGGATAATTGTTCCATTTATTTCTTCATTATATATACAGGGTGTTCAAAAAGTCTCTCCACAGTAAGTATTTTATTGTAAAATAAATGTTTATAAGATGGTCTTAGACTACAAAAGGATATATTAGACTTTACAAGACTTAAAAAACTTTATAAGAGGTGTTGAAAGTGTTGTCCTTCTTTTTCAATACATAAACTGACTCTTTGACACATGTTTTGAAATACATCTTGGAGAGTCTGACACAGTATGGACCATGTGAAGGTTATGATTGTGTCTTTTAGCTCATTAAGGGTTTTTGGGCGATTTTTGTACACTGATCCTTTACTTGTTCCCCAGAAAAAAAAGTCTGGTGGTGTTAAATCAGGTGATCTTGGTGGCCAAAGTCCCTTAAAGTAGCGCCATGGTGACGCGTGAAGTATGTGCTGTAGCTCCATCTTACTGAAAGTATACATTATTAATTTCACTTTCAGTGAGTTGGCCTACAAATGGATTGACAATATTTGAGCAATATCTCTCGGTGTTGATGGCATCTTCAAAATATATCGGTCCCATAAAACTTTCTTGAAATTGCTATCCAAACTCCAACTTTTTCAGGATGCAGAGGTTGCTCATGCGTCGCCTGTGAATTCTCAGTGCTCCATAACCTTGTGTTCTGTGAATTTATGTGTCCCGACAGTTGAAACCAAGCCTCATCAGTGTAAAAACACCCATCCAACACTTCTTTGGTTTCGGCAACAAAGTTTAGGAACCAATAATAATGAAGCCTTTTAGCATGATCCATAGTCTTCAATTCTTGAATGGCCAGCACTCTGTATGGAAAGAAATTTAATTTCTTTTTTACTGCCGTGTGAGCACTTCCTAGGCTGATTTCCATTTCCTGTAACAATTTGCGTAAGGACTTGGACGGGCTTGTCAACAGTTTATCAGAAATATTGGAGAGTGTTTCGTCTGAAAGAACAGTAGGCCTACTGCTTCTTGCTGTGTCTTCCACTGAGCCTGTGTTTCTAAATTTTCTTATCAAATCCCAAACAGTGTCACGATGTGGAACAACAGTATTTGGAAAAGTTTCACTGAACTTTTGTTTCACAGTATCTGTGTATTTGTTTCCAGCTAGAAACACCCATTCAACTAAAAACATACGTTCTTCAATGGTTAACACTTTGACACATTGAAGGGTACACAATGACTGAGGGACAATGGCTGACACCCGGCCACTCACACAGTGATAACCAATTTGCACATGCACAGGATGAAAAATATTCACTGTGGAGAGACTTTTTGAACACCCTGTATGTATATATATATATATATATATATATATATATATATATATATTGGGAGTCTTCAGCCATTTTGAATTATATATATATATATTTAAAATAATAAGGTAGAGAGAATGTTGGATGATTATATATATTTTTTATTTACATTTTATTTACCTTTTTAGCACTTTTTCTGTTATCGGATTTATCAAAAAGTGGTTTAAAGTTACATTTCTTGGCCTTTTCACATATAAAGAATTTTGTGGGGTTTTCTAAGCAAGGGAGAAGAAAGAAGAAAAAAGTTTTTGAGAAGGAGGGGGAGGTAAAGAGGCGTGGCTTTTTGTACTGGTATCGTCAGACATGTTTGTTTAGTGTACTTAGTGGCTTTTTAAGGTGGGGAAGGAAAAAGAATTTTTGTATTTGAATTGGTCATGGTTTCAATTGAAAACAACATCTAGTTTTTCAATTAATCATCCAACATTCTGACTACCTTATTATTCAAAATATACAATATCTGTAAATCACTTCAAACTCTCTCTCTCTCTCTCTCTCTCTCTCTCTCTCTCTCTCTCTCTCTCTCTCCACACATACACACACACACATATATATATATAAACTTAGATATGTTTTGACCAAAGATTAGTCCAGGCCAAGTCTAACTTAATAGCACCACCTGATAGGATTATCTAAATCCTTTTTAAGTCAAGTTTTGTGGTATCATGGGGTCCATGCAAGTAGGGAGTTCTTGTTGTTTGAGTTATATCTAGGTACAGGTGGCTTGTCTGGTATTCCTTGAAGAAATTTGTCCAGATTTTGTTTAAAGGTAATGGGATCCTTTTCCTCTTTGATCTATTTCAGGACATATATACATATGTACATATAAATGAATACACATGTGTGTGTGTGTACATGTGTATATATGTGTGTATGTGCATGTATGTGTGTGTGTGTGCACATATTCGTTCATTTATGTGTGTATGTGTATATGTGGGCTTGCGCATGTGCACTCTTGTACAGATGCACACATTTGCATCAATGTAGACATGCACGCAAAACCATATGAGTGTGTCTACACACCCACATATACAACTATATACTTGCACATATTGTCCCTTCCTACTTTCCCTCCAATCACCTGACTGACTTCCTGTCCACCATGTGGTTGATCTGCTCACCATGCGGTATTTTCAAACTAACTGTTATGGATATACTAACGTTAAACCACAACACCACATGACCTTCCTCGACTAATCGCAGCCCACCTTATGGTAATAACTTTCAACTCCTATCATTCAAATTCAAAAATGGCTGACGACTAGCATCATGCTTGAAACTCTTGGAGTACCAACGAATTTGAATCAAACTGTTTTGATCCATATGTGTGTATGTGTGTGTGTATGTGTGTGTGTGTATGTATATATATATGTATATATATGCACATGTATACATATATATGTGTGTGTGTATATACTTATGCTTTCGGTGTGAATAGTTTTTTATATGGCGCTGTTTTTACAATCCTGTAAATAATAATAATAATGGTATTTTTTATATAAGCTTAAAGATTATGGAGATCACTGTGCAATGAAAATAGTCTAAATAAAGGGGCATATAAGCCCCCAACAGAAGAAAAGAAGGCCTTCCTATTTGTGTGGGATATATCTATATATCATCATCATCATCGTTTAATGTCTGCTTTCCATGCTAGCATGGGTTGGACGATTTGAATGAGGACTGGTGCAACCGGATGGCTACACCAGGCTCCAATCTAATTTGGCAGAGTTTCTACAGCTGGATTCCCTTCCTAACGCCAACCACTCAGAGAGTGTAGTGGGTGCTTTTACGTGTCACCTGCACTAAAACGGCCACGCTCGAAATGGTGTCTTTTATGTGCCACCCACACAAGAGCCAGTCCAGGGGCACTGGCAACGATCTCGCTATATATGTATATATATATATATATGTATATATATGTATGTATATGTGTATATATATATATATATATATATATATATATATATATATATATATATATATATATATATATATATATATATACATATATACATATACATACCTTTTTGAGCCATTTGATTGTTTCTTTTACAATGCAGTTTAGCCCACAATATACCTCACAATTTTGATTTTTATTGTACATCTTAAAAGTCCTTTTACAATCGTCTAATATGTTTTGTATAGATATCATGTATAGATAACCAGAATGGATTTGTTTTATTTTGTTTTATTCTTTATTATAATTTTATTATTACTTTTAATATTTTTATTCTTTACCTGATTATTTCCATTGAATTTATTTATCATTACTGTTATCATTAATTGTAATGCGATAGTGATGACAGAGCTTTAATGAGCTTAGTAAAAAGTTTTTGGCAATTTTTGGCAATATTTGGCAGTCACTAAGTTTTCTCGTTTAAATTTCACCAAGACCAAAATTTATATGATATTATATTATATCATTACACTGTTAATATAATTATATTATTGATTTATTTTTTCAATCCACAATTTGAAGTTACGCTATTTTAATATTTAATATACCAGACAAATGGTTTTAAATATACTCGTGCATATATATGTTATATATATGATCCTTAAGAACAGACAGCACTTCCATGCAGACCCATG
The DNA here is from genome assembly GCF_046866305.1 of Octopus bimaculoides. Taxonomy (NCBI): domain Eukaryota; kingdom Metazoa; phylum Mollusca; class Cephalopoda; order Octopoda; family Octopodidae; genus Octopus; species Octopus bimaculoides. Next base: position 23,487,360 of record NC_142952.1, read on the forward strand.
CAAACTGTACCCCCACCCCTTCACTTTTAAACAAACAATAACTTCCACTATGCCAGTAATCCACGTGAACTTGAAGCCTCTGCTGCAGACAAATCAATGTGGAGGTCTCTCACCTCACGAGCAGCAGCTGCCTTTGAAGAGGATTAGCAACAGTGTCTTGTTGTTGCAAGAAACAGACATCAGAGGGCAGCATCCACCTCAATCCAGACAACAAACTATCGCTGTGATACCTGTGTGCTTCCAGCTTCTGGCTGTGGAGTCACATGACTCCACAGAGTCATGTGACTCTGAGAATGCAGACTTTGTCATTGTTTGACACCGATGGACCACCGACACACACACACACACACATACGTACATACATTCATACATAACTATCTATACACACACACACATCCCATCATAGTGGTTTCAAGTTCAGCCACACAGCTTGGGAAAGTGTCTTCTACTACATCACTGGGTCAACTGAAGCCTTGTTCACACATTAAGAGTATTCATTGATAAGGAATAATTAAGAACCAGACTAGCTAACCAGCCAGCCAGCCAGCCAGCCAGCCAGCCAGCCAGCCAGCCAGCCAGCCAGCCAGCCAGCCAGCCAGCCAGCCAGACGGGCAGCCAGCCTATTAGCTGAGAATGATAAGAAATTGGACTAATGAGTCATGAACTGAGAGTTCAAACTCTAACTTGGGCATTTCTGCTGTGTCTCTGGACAAGGTAAAAGTATTTCTGACTTTATTTCAGTGAACCCCCTACCATCCTACCCATTCAACCAAACCCACCCACTTATCTTTCTACCTTTCCTCTTTGCCTCCCTCCCTCCCTACCTAATTACCTATTTGTCTACTTACTTATCTACTTACCTAAACCAACCTGACTGTTAGGACTGATAGATTTTTATTTTAGTATTTCCTTTTTTTATTTGGTTTGCAAGATTCTTGATGTGAATTTGTGTGTTGAAACAGATTTTATTGTGCCTTGGGAGGGTCATTACACCAGTAATAATAATACATGCATTGGTTCAATTTCACTTCCTTATAATTCATCAATTGGATAACTATGTAACCAACAAACTAATCAGGTATTTCATTAATGATTCAGTTAACCAATCAATTAATTAGTTAAGTTTGTCAGAGTCCTTTCATAGCCATTTGTGATGTCTTCAATGACATGACCTTCCTACTCCAGATCAATTTCAGATCTGTCTGTCCTTTTGTTTGCGGGTCAAGACTTGAGGTTGACCTGGAGTAGATAGGGCATGCCATTGAAGAGCTGTGAATGGTAATGAAAGACTTTGACAAACAGCTGATAGATTTATTAACTAACTGCTTAATCAAACAATCGATTAATAGTTAACAAATTGATGTGAAGTTAACCAGCATGTGTGTTTATTATTGGCAAAATGATCCTCCAGAAATACAACAAACTATTTCAGTACTTTTATGCCTTAATAGGAAGAGGAAGAGAAGAAGAGATAAAGGGAGGAAGAGATGAAAGAAGAGATGGGGATGGAGAGATGAAGGAAGTGACAAAGAGAAGATTCAAACCATTTTCAAGGTTAGAGACCTGGTCAAGATTCTTGTAGCAGAGTAGACTCAACTGAAAGCACCAAAGGACCTGATGATGGGTCGTTCAACTGAAGACCAGATTAAATTTACCATCCAACAACAGGAATGGTTCCACTGATTGGTTTCATGCAATTTCTGTCTATCAAATTTCATTTACAGGCCTTTGGTCAAACTGTAGCTATGGTAGATTACACTTGTCCAAGGTTTCTGTACAGAGTTACGGAAAACCCTGGTCTGGTTCAGAAAGTTGTGCGTTTCCCTTAAAATTCATCTCTTAATTATATTTGTGCATTTAAACCCTTTAGCATTTAAACTAGCCATATCTGGCCCAAATACTCTACCTGCTTTATGATCAAACAGGCCAGATCTGGTCTCTTACACCATCCTACAATGTTATTTTAGAAATAAACAATCACATCAAGATCTTGAAGCTTCAAGATAATGCATGATCAATCCAAATGCATTTGATAGAATGCTAAAGGGTTAAGGGGGTGAAGTGGTTGAATTATTAACTTGCTGGACAAAATAGTTTGTGGCATTTTTCTGGTTTTATATTCTGAGTTCAAATTCCACCAAGGTCTACTTTCTCTTTCATCCTTTTGGGGGTCAATGATATAAATACCAGTTGAGTATTAGGGTTGATGTAATCGACTGCTCCCTTCCCCTAAAATTTCAGGCCTTATACCTATAGCAGAAAGCCTTATATCTGTGTTTATATATACATACATATATATGTTTATATATACATATATATTCATTTAATTATTTTGTAATTTCAAACCCAATAAATTATGTCTTTTCTCCTCTCTTATATTTATGTAACTTTGCTTAGCTCTGCATACTTTTCTAACACTTTGTATGGGTTCTTACAGTACGAATGCACAGGTCCTGGTGGTGCAAGTAAACACACAAATATGTACATATGGACACACAGACCGAGAAGCAAGCCAAAACAATAAAGGTAGAAGCAAAAATCTTTGAAACTGACCGTCAAGATGTCTCGGACGAAATTTTTATCTGTGCTGACTTTAGCTTGTTTCATCATTGATACTTGAGTCCCAACCCACGTAATAAAAACAAATTTACTTCGTTTACTCATTTCATCTCCTGTTTCAATACGCAGGTATCCATAGAAACGTTCTTCACCTGAAAGAAGCAAAGGAAAAAAAGAATAAAAATACACATAAAAAAAAAGGTTAGACATAAAGATAGTAACAAGGAAACTGCTAAGTGAACTCTTGACCTGTTAGAGATAACAGCCAAAGACTTTGATTCTTCTCTCTTTCTCTACTACTATCTATGTCTTGAAATCTGTTATGTAACACAGTAAGAATGGTCCCAGAAAATCACTTACAGCTGTGTTCCTTTCTCCCTAAATGGAGAAAAGTTGAGTGAATGGGTTTGCAATCTCTTGTAGAAAAAGACTAAAATGCTTGTTGAATTGTCTGAGGTGTTGGATTGATGTGGAATACATCAGACTGGAAATAAACAAGATGCTCATGTGTGTGTATGTGTGTGTATTGTATCTTTTTATTTTATATCCTTTACTTGTTTTAGTAATTGGACTGTGGCCATGCTGGGGCACTGCCTTGAAGAATTTGTAGATCAATGAATTAACCTCAGTATTTTTTATTTATTTTGTCAGTCTCTTTTCTCAAGCCACTAAGTTACGGAGACATAAATGAATCAATATCAGTTGTCAAGCAGGGTGAGGGACAAACACAGACACACACACATGATTGGCTTCTTTCAGTTTCCATCTACCAAATCCACTCACAAAGCTTTGGTTAGCCCAAAGCTATAGTAGAAGACACTTGCCCAAGGTGCTACGCAGTGGGACTGAAACTGGAACCATGTGGCTGGGGAGCAAACTTCTTACCACACAGCTACACCTGTACCTGTATGTACATCTCAGCAAAATTGAGGCCCTAAAAACACAATGACCCAATCTGTCCCTGATGTGTATCTTCCTCATAACTCACCTCAGTAACATCCACCCCTCCACTCTTCTGATGATGGAATTATTCACTTGGCTGTTGTAAATATATGAGAGTTACTTACTTTGTATCTGACAATCTTAGTATCATCCCCCACCATTTATTTTCCACTGAATACCCCCTAGACCCCACCACATTCCTCTGTACACCTTTACATTCTGCCAATGGCAGACCCCACTGTGCATGTTCACCCACCTATGTGCCTCTAACCTCATCCTCGGCATTGTGCGTCTCCCACATAGAGTACCCACACTCCACCTCACCTGTGCAACCATCAATCACCTCCTTGACCCAATCCTATTTCTTCTACCTCCTCTCCTCCATGCTCCTATTCACCACCATTAATCGCACTTCCATTCATCTCTGCCATTCACTGCATTCACCTCTCCCCTCACCTCTATCTACCTGCTACCTTTGTTTCACACTCTTACAATCTTACCTACTCATTCACCCTGTTCAGTCCTCTGGGACCATTTCTCCAGAGTTCACCTTCCTGTAACTTAAGGTTACACCCTGTGCACCCTCATCCTCTCCCTTTTTCCTACCTGGGTAACCATGTACCACTTCTACAGTAATACACCTGTTTCTATCTCTCTATCATACTTTAACCTCTCGTCATGTGATATAATAAGGCCCCTTCCCTAAATCGTACAGTCCTCAGTTACCAGGTCTTGCAAGTTACTCACTGACCTAACTAGTGCCAGTGGCATGTAAAAAGCACCCAATATACTCTGTGAAGTGGTTGGCATAAAGAAAGGCAATCAGCAACAGAGGCACAGCCAAGTTCTGAAGTTAGTGGGACTGAGCACATGAAGGAAAAGGGGCCTTGGCACATACTGAACAATTTCGGTTCTCAAGTGATGTTGGGGAGACAAATACAGATGCATGCAAACACTCACACACACATACATATATATATATATATATATATATATATATATATACATATACACGACGGGTTTCTTTCAGTTTCCATCTACCAAATCCACTCACAAGGCTTTGGTCAGTCCGAGGCTATAGTAGAAGACACTGGTGAAGCTGCAAGCGCTGATTCAAAGGCTGCTCCTAATTATCCTGGGTATTTGAAGAAAATGATTGTTGAAGGGAGCTACACACCAGAGCAAGAATGCAATGTTGATGAAACTGTACTTTTCTGGAAGTGTCTGCCTGCTAGAAGCTTTATTTCTTGAGAAGAAAAATCAGCACCAGGATTTAAAGCTTCCAAAAACCATTTGATACTTCTTTTTGGGAGGAAATGCCACTGGTGATATGAAATTAAATCCCCTACAAGTGTATCACTCTGAAAATTCAAGGGATTTCAAAGGTTACATAAAGCTTAATTTACGTTTGATTTGGCATTCAAAATAAGAAGGCAAGGATGACTAAGAACCTTTTCAAAGAGTAGTTTACAAACGTTTTGTAGCATGGTACAGTACTAGACGTAAGGTTTCCAAGAAAACATTGCTTCTTTTAGAAAATGCACTTAGTCACCCAGCCAACTTAGATCATGTGAGAGTAGAACATATCTCCAAGAATACAACTTCTTTGCTCCAACCAATGGATCAATGTGCAAAGCTAACTTCAAGGCAGAAGAGAAGAACTTTCAAACAACTTATGAAAGCAATTGACAGGAAGGATAAACCTACAGTTAAAGATTTCTGAAAGAAATTCAACATAATGGATGTTGTAGATAATATAGATGAGCTATTGAAAGAAGTGGTTTTTGCTAGTTTAACCCTAAGGCCATTCGATTCTAGACCTTGCTTCCACACCCTGAATAGTGCTCGAAAAAGTCTATGGCCAGACAGTACCCACTAAAAGTTTTCCTCTATCGGAAAGTTCATCAAATTTGGAAAGATATTGTGATATTTGCAAAGGATGTCAGATTTGAAGAAGTCATAGAGGATGATGATGTGTGAGTTGCTAGTCTCCCAGAGAAAAAGTTTATCTAACAAGGATCTGACACTGGTAGAAAAAGAACAAGCTGAGAATACAAATGAGACAAGAGAAGTTCCACCTATACCACTTAAATTGACAACAAAGATTATTTTTAAAGGGTCGGCACTTATAGAGGAAGGCCTGCAGGTTTATGCTGATAATGATCCTAATCAAGAATGTAACATAAAATTTCAACATGTTATTATTTTGCAGTAAATCCAAGTGGGACTGACTTGCCTGTGTATTAAGTATAATCAGTTAAAATAATCTTCAAGGCAAGAATAAAAGCAGAAGAGCATAATTTATACACAGTAATGTACATGAGTTGGTGTGACAAGACGATATAATGTTTCAAGTGATGACAGTCAAATAGGACTTACTTGTGAAATGAGATTTAAAATCTTCAAAATCTTCCCCAGTTTCAAGGGGAATAATGTTGTCTCCATCATATGTCAATAATGCCCTGTTGAGAAATAGAAATAAAAATAAATGTAACAACGGAAACTGAGTGTTTATATCAACAAATTATTAACATGGGGATAAAGTTTTCACTCTGAGGGGAATTTGAGGGCTCTAAGGGGAAAACTTAAGGATCTCAGTGGGGAAATTGTTTCTAAGTTGAAATTTTTTTAATCATTATTCAAATGCTTTTTTATTTGTTAGATTTCAGTTATTTATTTCAGGGAAGTTATTTATGCCAGGAAAGACTGTCAACTTCACTTCAACATTTATTGTTTGGTGTGAAGGTATTTTTCATTTGACTGCAATCTAGTCACTGACATGATCCTACTGCATTTCTTTTGTGGGGTTATTGGTTCATAAATATAGGTTCTAGGGTAAGTTACACTCTGAATGGGTGAATCATTGTTGGTCAGGGAACTTGGAATTTTGTTGTGTTTCACATTTTCGCTCTTCTTTCTTTCTTTCTTTCTTCATTGATATTTTAAAGATATTAATGGGAAATTAATATATTACTGATGTGTCACTATACATGTATGTATGCACACACACACACACACACGTGCGCACACACACACACACACCCACACACACACACACACACATACACACACAGAGGCAGAAGCGTGGCCGTGGGTTAAGAAGTTTGCCTCCTAACCTTATGGTTCTAGGTTCAGTTTCACTGCAATACCTTAACCATTATGAGTGAATCACACACACACACACATGTGTGCAGCTTGACATCATATAACTGTTGTTAAAGTACAACACCATGATGCAAACAGGGTCTTTCCTTTCCAATCTTCCGTGGAAACCTATCTGGTCACTATGGGGAAATATTATCTTAGTTGGAAACAGGTGAGGGTTGGTGACAGGAAGGGGATCCAGAAAATTGGTTTCAATGAATTTAATTAGATGCAAAGAAGCATGCAATGTCAACATCATCATCAACATTTAACATTCGTTTTCCATGCCAGCACTGGTTGGACAGCTTGACAGTAACTGGTAAAGCCAGAGGCTACACCAAGTTCCATACTCTGTTTTGGCTTGGTATCTACAGCTGGATACCATTCCTAATGCCAACCATTGTACAGAGTATATTGGGTGTTTTATATATGGCACCATCACCAGTGCTTTTCATGTGGCATCAACACCAGTGCTTTTTATGTGGCACCAAAATCAGTGCATTAAAAAGCAACCGGCACCCACATAACTGCTTTTTATGTGGACATTAAAATTATGATGAAGCTACATGCAGACAAATAGCGTAATGCAGACGTTGTGCCCTTCACATCCTGTCAAACTACCCAACCCATGCCAGCATGGATTTTAAATAAATGATGATGATGGTGATGATAATGATGATACATGCACATAACCCCCACACCCCTAATACCATGCCCCCATATGCGCACCTACACCCACACACTGAAGCCAATGGCCGGCCATGTCATCTTGACATTTCACGAGTGTGCATTTCCTTTTCAAACAAGGCTACCTCAGGTATGTCAAGTTTTTCAATGTTTAACTTGCTAATGGAATATTTCTATCACCTAATTATGTAACTATCTCCCACAAAGCTCTGTTAAAGAAACACCTTGTAATACCTGCCTCAGGTAGGTAAAATAGCAAATATATATATATATAAATAAAAGATACTGTTTAATTATTTATAAGGAAAAAAAAAACAAGCTAAAGAAGCAACATTGACAACAACAGCGACAACAGCAACTTATGCAAATAATGAAATGAGAGATTAAGGTATTTAATTAGTGTTTGTAAGTATGTGAGGTAGACTTATTTCTGTATTGTACATGGTAAGCATATATACATACATACATTCGTACGAATGTACGTTTATATATGTATGCACATATATACATACAGGCATACATACATCCATATACATATACATACATATATATATCTATATACACACACATTATATATATAGATATGATGATGATGATGATAATGGCAGTTCTTCCTGTCTGAAGACCACGAGGAAGAGTGGCAAACCCTCAAGTTGCTATGTAAACCAATCCCTGCGTGACAGGGTCTGGCGCAATTAGGCAAACATGAAGGCTTTGATCAGATGGATGCCCTGAATGACATATCTATCTATCTGTCTGTCTGTCTGTCTATTTATCTATCTGTCTATCTATCTATCTATCTACATCTATCTGTCTGTCTATCTGTTTGTGTGTGTATGTATGTCATCATCATCATCATCGTTTAACATCCGTTTTCCATGCTGGCATGGGTTGGATGGTTTGACTGAGGTCTGGAGAGCCAGCGGCTGCACCAGGCTCCAATCTAATCTGGTAATGTTTCTACAGCTGGATGGCTTTCCTAACACCAACCACTCTGAGAGTGTAGTCGGTACTTTTTACGTGCCACCGGCACAAGAGCCAGTCAGATGGTACTGGCATCGGCCATGATTGGTTGGTGCTTTTTAAGTGCCACCAGCAAGGGAGCCAGTCAAGTAGACCTGGCATCAACCACATTCAGATGGTGCTTTTTACATGCCACCCACATGGGAGCCAGTCAGGGAACACTGGCTACAGCTACGATATTGGTTTTACTTGACTCAACAAGTCTTCTCAAGCATATATTGACCGATGCATCAGGGGTATTCTTAACACGGCTGGACATGCATGGCTGCGATCTCACTTTAGTTGCCGGGTCTTCTCTGTTACAGTATATCTCCAAAGGTCCCAGTCTCCCATCATTGGCTCTGTGAGGCCCAATATTCGAAGGTCATGCTTCACGACCTCATCTCATGTCTTCCTGGGCCTACCTCTTCCACAGGTTCCTTCTACAGTTAGGGAGTGGCACTTCTTCACACAGCTGTCTTCATTCATACATAATACATGACCATACCAGTGCAGATGCCTCTCTTGCACACCACATTTGATGCTTCTTATGCCCAACTTTTCTCTCTGTCATGTATGTACACTGACATTACACATCCAGTGGATCGTATTCGCTTCATTTCTTTCAAGCCTCAGCATTCATGGCCTGTTTCACAGCTGTGTAGTATGGCAATTTGCACACATCATTCATACAGTCCACCTTTCGCCCTGAGCAGAGGTAGGAGCTTCCTGAACTTTGCCCAGGCTATTCTTACTCTAGTCACTGCACTCTCAGAGCAGCTAACCTCACTATGGATTTGGTTGCCTAGGTAGCAGAAACTATTAACTACTTCTAGTTTCTCCCCCTGTTTCTGTACATCTTCAGTGTTTATTGTCCCAGTGCATCTGCCACACACAAAAACTATTTTCCCAGTTAACCTTCCTTTGATATTGCTGCACCTTTTATGTGTCCATAGCTTACACTGGGTACATTGTATGGAGTTTCTACCCACACCTTTTCTTCAGATCGAGCAGGGCCATCTACCTGAAGCGGATTGAGATTTGACAGCCTTCCTACTTACTAAGACTGGTTTTTGCTAGTTTAACCCTAAGGCCATTCGATTCTAGACCTTGCTTCCACACCCTGAACTTCGTCTCCAGTTCTGGCAGTGACTCAGCTATCAGAGCAAGGTCATCACCATAGAGGAGCTCCCAGAGGCAGCCTGTCTTGAATTCCTCTGTTATTGCCTAAGAGGGGGCTGAGGACTGATCCTTGGTGAACCCCTACTTCTCTTACCAACCTCAAAGACGAGTGACAATGATCTCATCTTTGTGACTGGAGATTTTAATGGGCATGTCAAACAGCAATCTGGTATCTTCCATGCTGTACATGGGGGCCATGGAGTTGGTACCAGAAATGAAGAAGGAACTAGGCTCCTGGAGTTCTGCAATGCAAATAACCTATTGATCTGCAACACCAACTTCAGGAAGCCAGCCAGCCACCTGATAGCCTATCAGTCAGGTGACTCTGCTAGCCAGATCGATTTCATTCTCACAAGACAGCGGGATGCATGGTTGCTCTTAAATACAAAGACTCTCCTTGATGAAGAATGCACCCTGCAACATAGACTAGTTATTAGTGACTTTAGACTCAAGGCCAGAAGGATACCAGAAAGCGGACCAATCTGGAAAAGAAGGGCCTAGAAGCTTAGGAACCCTTTACATGGTCAGAGATTTAGGGATATCCTTACCAAGAAATTTGATGATAGGGAGGAGGAGCTACAGTCCTGTGACATAGAAGGCAGCTGGGAATTCCTGCAAGACAGCTTGCTGAGTGCTACAGACCAAATCTGTGGCTGGTGCAAAGTCCCTTCCAGACCCAGGGTAACATGGTGGTGGAACAATGCTGTAGACAGGGCCATTAAAGCAAAGAAACAGGCTTGGAATGCCCGGAAGAGTGGGGGTAGCAGGAGAATGTATCAAATAACCAAAAGGGAAGTTAAGAGACAGGTATATAGAGCCAAAGGAATAGCAGAAAAGAAGTTTGTCAATGTTCAGCAACATGAAAACCAAAGAACTGAAGTATTTCGGATTGCAAGACAATGTGTGAGAGAAAACCATGATGTCATAGGAGAGAAATGTATGCGCATGGATTATGGTTCCTTGCATTTAATGATTCTGCAAAGAAAGAGGCTTGGAGAAGCCATTATGAAAGACTGATGAATGGTGTTTGTCATCAATTCACCTTGCTTGGTGTTGGTTTGTTTAAGTCTCTATAACTTAGCAGTTCAACAAAAAAGACCAATAGAATAAGTACCAGACTTTTAAAACAAAAAAATAAATACTGGGGTTGATTTGTTCAATTAAACCCTTCATGATGGTACCCCAGCATGGTCACAGTCTAATGAGTGAAACAAGCAAAAGATATATTTACCCTGCAGATAACAAAAAAGGCATGATGATGAGTTCATTAAAGTTTCCTTTGGCATGATAATGGACAAAGAATTTATTGACAGTGTATCCACTGACGATGTAATTACCTTGTAATGAAATTATCAGGCGATGAAATTACTGATGATTTATTTACAAGGATGTAATTGGCCAAGATGAATATATCACAATGAACTGTCGAAAAGCCATGAACAGAATCATGAGAATTGTTCTTTCTCCTCTGAATCATTTAATGAAAATAAGCAAAAAGCAAGAAGAAAAGGAAACGAAGAATGCTGGAAGCGAATTTTACTTGTTCTCTCATTGGTTGTCCTTTCCACCAATTTTGTAAACTAATCTTGTAAAATTCCCCACCAGATGCCCGTGTGAGAAAATAAATCATCATCACCATTATCAGTGTCATCATCGTAGTTGTCATCATCAATGTCATCGTTGTTGTCATCATTGTCGTCATTGTTGTCATTGTCATCATCATCACTGTTGTTGTCATCATCGTCATCATTGTTGTCATCATCATCATCATTGTTGGCGCCATCATCATGGATATCATCGTCGTTGTTATCGTCATCATCATCATTGTCGTCATCATTGTTGTCATCATCATCAACATCATCATCATCATCATCAACATTATTTTTTTTACAGGTTCAACATTGACTTTCCTGGATTTCTAATTTTTCCAAAGCAGGGGTGGTCACCCTAATCAATGCACTCTAAATTAAACAAATATGAAATTTACTTGAATATCATCATCATCGTTTAACGTCCGCTTTCCATGCTAGCATGGGTTGGACGATTTGACTGAGGACTGGTGAAACCGGATGGCAACACCAGGCTCCAGTCTGATTTGGCAGAGTTTCTACAGCTGGATGCCCTTCCTAACGCCAGAATGAAATATAGGCGTGGGCATGGCTGTGTGGTAAGAAGCTTGCTTCCCAACCACATGGTACTGGGTTCAGTTCCACTGTGTGGCACCTTCGGCGGCAAGTGAAATCATTATTATTATTACTATTATTACTATTATGTGACAAGCTGGTAGAATCGTTAGCACATCAGGCAAAATGTAGCATTTCTTCTGTCTCTGCATTCTGAGTTCAAATTCCATGGAGGTCGATGTAATCAACGAGTTCCCTCTCCACAAAAATTTCAGGCCTTGTGTTTTTAGTAGAAAGGATTCTTCTTCTTCTTATTGCTGGCGAGCAGGCAGCATCATCAGCATGCTGGATGAAATGCGTAGCAGTATTTCACCCGTCACTACATTCTGAGTTCAAACTATGCTGAGATCCACTTTACCTTTTAGTGTTGATAGATTAAGTACCAATTATCTACTCCCCCAAATTTCAGGCCTGTGCCTATAGTAGAAAGAATTTGTCTTCTTCTTCTTCTTATTATTATTATTATTATCTAGTATATATAAATCACAGAATTGCAAGCTTTCTTTTCAGGTATTCTTCCAATTGCAAGTTTTCTTTTCAGGTACACGACACTGCTTTTCCCCTTCCCAGGCTACAGGCCCACACCCCCAACACCCATACTGTTAGGATTGGCACTCTCAACGTTGGCACGCTGAAAGGTAGATCTGGTGAAATTGTTGAGATGCTTGAACGGAGACGCGTAGATATGTGCTGCATCCAGGAAGTAAGATGGAGAGGAGGTTCTGCGAGGTTCCTCACAGGCAAAGAACACAGGTACAAGATTTTCTGGGCAGGGAACACTGACGGGGTCGGGGGCGTAGGAATACTTCTAGCGGAGAAATGGGTGGATAAGGTAATCGAGGTCGTTAGAGTAAGTGACAGAGTACTTAAGATCAGACTAGTGCTTCATCATAGATTAGCTACTGTCATCTCAGCCTATGCACCTCAACCGGGGCTACCAGATGGTCTGAAAGACCAATTCTATGACACCCTCTTGCAAACTACCTCGTCGACGAGTGACAGGGACCTTCTCTTTGTGGCTGGAGACTTCAACGGTCATGTCGGACGTCGTGCTGGAGGCTTCCATGGCATACATGGAGGCTATGGCTTCGGTTCCCGCAACGAGGAGGGAACCAGACTGCTGGAGTTCTGTGATGCAACCGATCTTATGGTCTGCAATACCAACTTCAGGAAACCTGCCAGTCACCTAGTCACCTACCGCTCCGGCAGACACTCTAGCCAAATCGACTACATCCTCGCCAGAAATAGGGAAAGAGGGCGGCTTATAAATGCCAAAACCTACCCTGGCGAAGAATGTACCCCACAACATAGATTAGTAGTTAGCGACTTTGGGATCAAGGCAAAATGGGTGCCCAGAATTAGACAGGCTTGGAGGAGAAGGGTGTGGAAGCTTAAAGACCCTGCAAACGGACAGAGACTTAGAGACAAGTTACTTGAAGCATTTAACGAAATAGAAGGGGATATAGCATCATACAACGTGGAAGACAATTGGAGATTTCTGCGGGACAACCTGTTGAAAGCCACCGACCAGATTTGTGGGTGGTGTAAGGTCCCCTCCCGACCCAGAGTAACGTGGTGGTGGAACAAGGAGGTAGACAGGGCTATTAGACAAAAGAAACAGGCTTGGAAGGACTGGAAGAACGGTGGTAGCAGGGAATTGTACCAATGTGCCAGAAGGGAGGCTAGGCGACAGGTTTATTTAGCCAGAGAGGAAGCAGATAAGGAAAGATTTGCCAATGTTCTGCGCCATGAGGACCAAAGACTCGAGGTATTTCGTGTTGCAAGACAGTGTAGGAGAGAGAATAGTGATGTTGTAGGAGAGAAATGTGTTCGCATGGATGATGGTACGCTTGCATTAAATGAGGATGCAAAGAAAGAGGTCTGGAGATGCCACTACGATAGATTGCTTAATAAAGAGAATGAATGGGAGAAAGAGAGCCTGCCGTATGTCGACCCAATAGAGGGACCAGCTATCCGAGTTGATAGTACCAGGGTAGATAAAGCAATTAAGAGTATGAAGACCGGGAAAGCCCCCGGCCCATCAGGAATCACTGCAGAGATGCTCAAAATATCTGGCAGTGTTGGCTATAGCCTAGTCACCCGTATTACGAACCAGGTGATACACGAAGGAGTCATACCCAATGACTGGTGTAGCAGCATCATAGTCAACTGCTACAAAGGTAAAGGCGACGCTTTAGATACAAATAATTACAGAGGCATCAAGCTGTTAGATCAGGTTATGAAAGTTACAGAGAGGGTCATAGCCCAACTAATTAGGGAGCGAATCAATTTAGATGAGATGCAGTTTGGGTTCGTGCCAGGTAAAAGCACTACTGATGCCTTATTTCTAGTGAGACAGTTGCAGGAGAAATACCTAGCTAAGGATAAACCTCTGTACCTGGCTTTCGTTGACATGGAGAAAGCCTTTGACAGGGTCCCCCGATCCCTTATCTGGTGGTCAATGAGGAAACTTGGGATAGAAGAATGGTTAGTGAGAGCTGTGCGAGCCATGTACAGAGATGCTGCCAGTAAGGTGAGGGTTGGAAATGAGTACAGCAATGAATTCCGGGTAGAGGTAGGGGTCCACCAAGGTTCCGTCCTCAGCCCCCTCTTATTTATCATAGTCCTCCAAGCAATCACAGAGGAGTTCAAGACAGGTTGCCCTTGGGAGCTCCTCTATGCTGATGACCTTGCCCTAATTGCGGAGTCACTATCAGAACTAGAGGAGAAGTTTCAGGTGTGGAAGCAAGGTCTAGAATTGAAGGGCCTTAGAGTCAACCTAGCTAAAACCAAAATCCTAATAAGTAGGAAGGTAGATAAAACACAAACCCCTTCAGGTAGATGGCCCTGCTCAGTATGTAGAAAAGGAGTAGGTAGTAACTCTATAAGATGTACCCGGTGCAAGCTATGGACACATAAGAGGTGCAGCAACATCAAAGGCAGGTTAACTAGCAAGTTAGTTTTTGTTTGTGGCAGATGTTCAGGTGCAATAAAGACTGTAAACAAACAGGAAACAACTTCTATCTCATTCCAGGGTGAAAAACTAGAGGTAGTCGATAGCTTCCGCTATCTGGGCGACCAAGTTAGTAGTGGGGGTGGGTGTGCTGAAAGTGTAGCTGCTAGAATAAGAATAGCCTGGGCAAAGTTTAGAGAGCTCTTACCCCTGCTGGCGACAAAGGGACTCTCACTCAGAGTAAAAGGCAGACTGTATGACGCATGCGTACGAACAGCCATGCTACATGGCAGTGAAACATGGGCTGTAACTGCTGAGGACATACGTAAGCTTGCAAGGAATGAAGCCAGTATGCTCCGTTGGATGTGTAATGTCAATGTGAATACCCGTCAGAGTGTAAGTATCTTGAGAGAAAAGCTGAACATTAGAAGCATCAGTTGTGGTGTGCAAGAGAGACGATTGCGCTGGTATGGACATGTGGTGAGAATGGATGAGGATAGCTGCATGAAAAAGTGCCACACCCTAACAGTTGAGGGAACCCGTAGAAGAGGTAGGCCCAGGAAGACCTGGGCTGAAGTGGTGAGGCAAGACCTTCGTACATTGGGCCTCACCGAGGGGATGACTACTGATCGAGACCTTTGGAAATGTGCTGTGCGTAAGAAGACCCGGCAAGCCAAGTAAGATCGTTGCCAGTGCCCCTGGACTGGTTCTTGTGCGGGTGGCACATGAGATGCACCATTTTGAGCGTGGCCGTTGCCAGTACCACCTGACTGGCTCCCGTAGGATTTTCGAGCGAGATCGTTGCCAGTGCCCCTGGACTGGCTTGTGCGGGTGGCACATAAAAGACACCATTTCGAGCGTGGCTGTTTTCGTGCGGGTGACACGTAAAAGCACCCACTACACTCTCTGAGTGGTTGGCGTTAGGAAGGGCATCCAGCTGTAGAAACTCTGCCAAATTAGACTGGAGCCTGGTGTTGCCATCCGGTTTCACCAGTCCTCAGTCAAATCGTCCAACCCATGCTAGCATGGAAAGCGGACGTTAAACGATGATGATGATGTGTGTGTGTATAATGACTAATGCATACATTTCCACAATTCTCAACCGATTTTCACCAAACTTTATGCACCCATTACTTATGTCCCAAGGATGGTCATGCACTATAACATTTTGCCCAGAGCTCCCGTGTAAATGGTTGTAAATGGATATAGTTTTTTTTTTATGTAGGGTTTTCCATACTTTTGAAATCTTTTTATAAAAGTGAAAGGATTTTGTCAGTTTATTTCCGCTGTCCACCTATGACGGTGATTCAATTGACTAGGAAAACTATACGCGATGAATATCCAATACCAAACTATCTTAATGTATATATTTAAACTGCATTAAACTTTGGCAAGCTTACCTTTACCTATTCTGAGTTTCTTGAAAGGTGATGTTCCCTTCCCTCTCTTCTATTTGTTGATACTATTGTTTATCTTTGATACTGTTGTTTCACTTTAAGGATGCTTATTTATCCATCCATTATGATATTTCGACTGTCGTCCATTGTTTCAAATATGTTTTAGCATTGTCATTCAAGCTCTTTTTAAACAATCGCATATGATTCGTCCCAAAGAATCAACCTTAAAATAAGAGTTTTGCTTCCACTAGCGAAAGCTACACATAACTTCCAGAAAGCTCCATACCAATTTAACTTTTTGCAGCATTCGCTGTTAGTTTATGCGCAGGCTATGTGAGAAGACAGAATAAAGGGGCTTTTGTTAGCTTATCTCTCTGAAAAAATAGCTCCCTTTGCTGTTGAATAAAATAAACTCACAAAGGAGAAGTTTCAATGTCTTCCTTACACCATTCATGTGGCTGTTTCTGACAAGAAATTTCGCTTTCCTGCAAAACAACTATATTTTGTTAGTCATTGTCCGTAATCTACTCCCAAAACACTTTAGTAGCTCTACTTTGCATCGCTTGCAAACTTATATGTTCTATGATCATTAAAGTGCAATGACCTCAGCAATAAACAGCCTTCAATTTGGTTTTCTGTTCCTAGGTTAATCAAAAACATAGATTGCTGTGCTACTCATAAACCTTCTTGGTAGTTCAATCACTTGGTGAAAAAAATAATACCACCAGAGCAACTTAAACCATCCAAAGGACGGATATGTTTGCTAATTATTAATGTGATTGAGCTGGTAGAATCATTAGGACAGCAGACAAAATGTGGCATTTCTTCTGCCTCTTTAAATTTTGAGTTAAGATTCTGTTGCAGTCGACTTTACTTTCATCCTTTGGGAGTTAATGAAAATAAGTACCAATCAAATTGATGTAATCGACCTGTCTCTCCCTCCTCAAAACTGCTGACTTTGCGCTAAAATTAGAAAGAATTATTTTACACGTGTTCATGTAAATCTCCAGAGTCCTTTGTCTTTGCTATTGTTCTAAATGCGTTTTATTGTGGCCCTTGTGCCAAAATTAGAAAGAATTGTTATTACAATTATTACAATTAATAAAGGAATTTTATTATCATCATCATTATTGTTATTATTATCATTATCATTATTTGTTTTTGATGTTACAAGATAGAAATTAAAGTACATTATAATCCAGTTGAACAAACGTTTTCCAGTAGTCTCCTTGTCAACTTCCAACTTTCATCTCGTCTTTCTTTCTATCTGTCTGTCACACACACAACTATTGTTGTCAACAGACAATGGCATTCTCCATAAAAAAAACTGTCACCAGCCTCAGTCTCCTGTCTCCATAGCACACACAAACACACGCACACATATGGAAACAGGGACACAACACACATACAGATACATAGTGACATATGTACTGACACAGACGTGCAGTGAGAACTGTGCGTAAGACGTACAAAGACCTCGACAGACACACATACACCTATACTCGGATATGTAGACACACACATATGGACAAAGACATGCATAGATACACAGATATAGGAAGATGTAGACATGCACACATCCAGACACTGACTCTCATACTTCCAACACCCCACAGGCGCGCACGCGCAGGCACAAAAACGTACAGACATAAACACACGCGCGCGCACACACAGATAGGCATAAACATTCACACATACACATGCAAAGGACCACGCACATTCACACGTATAAACTCAGACATACAGTCTATACATATATGAATAACATGCATATGCTTATATATCATTTGTATCATATATATATATATATATATATATATATATATATATATATATATATACAGGCACACACACACACCACATATTCAGAAACACGCAACAAAGACATACAGACAGTCAGATACATACAAAGGTTCACGGACACACCTGCACATAAAGGCACACACATACATACGCACATACACACCAACAGTTACCAGACAGACAAATATAAACAGACAACACAACACTGAAAGAGACAGACAGACAGACAGACAAGCAAACAGTCAGGCAGTCAGACAGACGTGCAGCTGAAGACAGAATCGATGAAACTTTTAGCACAACGTTTAATTTCCTTCACCACCGCCACCACCACCACAACTGCCATCGCCTCCGCCACCACCATCTTCACTTCGTTCATTGTTAGAGTTGTCATTTTGTTCTTCAGAAAGAATGTGTTTTCTTTCTTTTTTCCTCTTAACGTCACTGAGTTGATAGCGACATATTACAGACGACGAGAACCTGCTGTTTTCTGAAGCATTTAATCTGACCATCTAAAAGAACTGCAACATTTGAGGGAGAATAAACATCGTTATATTGGAATATATTTTTCTTTTCTCCTCGAGGCACAAGGCCCGAAATTTTTTGGGGAGGGGGTCCAGTCGATTAGATCGACCTCAGTACGCAACTGGTACTTAATTTATCGACCCCGAAAGAATGAAAGGCAAAGTCGACCTCAGCGGAATTTGAACTCAGAACGATTGGAATATATTTTTGCTGACATAATTAGAATTAAAACCAATCTTTTCAACTAATTTTTATCATATATTTATTTCAGTCATTGGCTGTGGTCATGCTGGAGCACTGCCTTGCAGAGTATTTTTTAGTTGAACGCATCGACCCCCACCCCATACTTGTTTTGTTTTTAAGCCTGATGCTTATTCTATTAGTTCTCTTTTGCCAAACTGCTAAGTTACAAGGATATAAATACACCAACACTGGTTGCCAAGCGGGGGTGGAGGACACACACACACACACACACATACACACACGATGGGCCACTTTCCGCTTCCATCTACTCCCACACCTATTTTGTTAGTTTTTATGACTAATTATAAGTTATAAAATAACGAGATTAGTAATATAATGTTTCTTCTTTCAATGCAAGCCTTGTCAGGTAGTTGTTAAACTGAATGTGGCCATGCAGTTTAGGAAGGTTCCTCACTTTTGTTTTAAAAAATAAATACTTACATAGACATTTTCACATACTCAATGCTTGTTTCAGCTCTCTCTCTCTCTCTCTCTCTCTCTCACACACACACACACTATTGTAATCTTTCTTTTTATATTCCATTGTTTATATTAGATCTTGAATATTTTCTTTTGCTGAATGAACATCAGAGGGTTTGCTCTAAAAGCTACAAAATAGCTGCCAAATCTCCTTTAAATTACATTTTGCAGTATTCAAAAAGGAGGGACATCAACATAATTTTCATGTCCACTTTTCCATGCTTGGACGGAATTTGTTGAGGCAAATTTTCTATGGCTGGATACTTTTCCTGTCACCAACCCTTGCCTATTTCCAAGGAAGGTAATGTTTGTCCATCACCAGACATGTTTTCATAAAATATTGGAAATGAAGGACACCACTTATATGTTGGTGACACTCGTTTACAACTCATGTGATGACAAGGTAAAGCGACAGTAACACACACACACACACGTTTTCCTCTTTCAAATTCACTCACAAGGTTTTTGTCAGCCTGGGGACGATAGAAGAAGACACTTGCCTCAGTTGCAATGCAATGGAACTGAACCTGAAACCATGTGGTTGGATAACAAACTTCTTACCACACAGCAATGCCGGCAATGTGAATAAATAAACATTACACTTGACAGAGTAATCTAAATGCTAAAGGGTCAAAGATTTTGTTATGATTTAAGATTTTGTTACTGTGCCTTGGTTTGCGTTCAAATGAAGCTTGCATTTTATAAAATGCAACCTGCTCCATGTTTTTCTTATTTTTGCATGTTTTTATAACTGTAACCATGTAGGATATTCTCCCTATCATAGTTTCTTGCCTTATGTTCAGTTGTACTCTTTTATTCTTTTACTCTTTTACTTGTTTCAGTCATTTGACTGCGGCCGTGCTGGAGCACCGCCTTTAGTCGAGCAAATCGACCCCAGGACTTATTCTCTGTAAGCCTAGTACTTATTCTATCGGTCTCTTTTTGCCGAACCGCTAAGTTACGGGGACATAAACACACCAGCATCAGTTGTCAAGCGATGGTGGAGGGGGGACAAACACACATACATACATATATATATACATATATATGATGGGCTTCTTTCAGTTTCCGTCTACCAAATCCATTCACAAGGCTTTGGTAGGCCTGAAGCTATAGTAGAAGACACTTGCCCAAGGTGCCACGCAGTGGGACTGAACTTACTTTTTATACACAGTAACGTCTTCTGCTACATTTAAAGTACTTTTGTAATATACTGCTAGATTGCTTTAGTGAAGGTGCGTGGCTTAGTGATTAGGATATTTGACACACACACACGCACACTCACTTACCTATCCATCCATTTCTGCCCACTTTTCCTGGAAAGAAATTCAATGAAACCAATTAAGCATAAGATTAACCCTTTAGAAACTTGGTTATTCTGTCAAACCTAATGCTCCTATTTATTCCCATTGTTTGCAAAAGGGCTAAAGTTTTTGTTACTGCACTTTGTTCTATGTTCAACTGAAGCTTGCATTTCATAAAAATGTATTCAGATCTGTTTTTTCTTTTTGCATATTTTATTACTGTAATCATTTTGTGTTACTTCAGTTACTCTTTCAGTGAAGTTTATCAGAATGTGGTCAGTATTAGCTGGGTTTTTTTTTTAACTCAACAAATCCACATTGTGGTTCTGATATCCCAGGTTTCATTCAATTTCCGGATGGCGACTTGTTGTACTCAAGAAGACACAGCAAACTTGATACTGGTGCTGGTGACACATAGAAAGCACTCATGCTAGTGCCACATTAAAAGCACTGGTGCTGGCATCACATTAAAAGCACCCAGAACACATTGGAAAGTGGTTGGTGTTAGGAAGAGCATCTAGCTATAGAAAACATGCCAGAACAGACAATGGAGTCTGGTGCGAACTTGGGCCTTACCAGCTTCTGTCAAACTGTCCAACCCATGCCGGTATGGAAGGTGGACGTTTAATGATGATGATATTTGTAATGTGGCCCATACGACTCACAATTGGTTATCACAGGTTTATTGAAGGGAATGATACAAAGATTGATATGAACCACTAGCAGAGATAGGGAGGCGGGGTCCACCCCAGGTGGAACTTTTAAAGGGGTGGCACTTTTGGTTTTGCTATAGGCAACATATATTTTTTTGTGGGGTCTGGGGGTGGAAAATGGAAGGGCTGCCCCAGGCAGCACACTCTCTAGCTATGCTAGTGATTCGGACATTTCTTCAGGAATCTCCCCAAAGACAAGTTACATGGCTACATGATGAGACAGCTCTGATGAATCATGAATATAAGTCTCTTTGACAAGATCAGTAATGAAGAGATCTTACAGAGTGCTGGTCTGCTTCCTGTGATGGAGATTCTCATTGACAGAAATTTATGTTGGTTGGGATGTGTACACAGGATGGACAACATCAGATTCCCCAGACAACTCCTTTACTTCCAAGTCTGCAGAGGGAAAAGAAACCACAAAAGACCTAAACTGAGATTCAATGAAACTGCAAAAAGGAACATGAAGTGGAAAGCAATTGATCATAACAAATGGCAAAGTCAAACAAAATAACTGACCAGTATGAAGAAAGCTTATCAAGTCATGTCAAAGCCATGAACGGTCAGAGCCACAAGAACTGATTGCAAATAATAACATACATGTTATTGAGTATATATCTTCTATTCAACTTTACGATGAAAGTAAACAAAGTTTGTCCCTTTTTAGAAGAGTTGAGATGTATTGCAAGAACAGAAATAAATTTATTTCTCAAACGCGTGATAATGCTATAAATAGCGTGATCCGGATAAATTATCCATTTATTGCAGAATAATACGTTACTGGCCAGCCATGAGACTCGAACTCACATCTTGTTTCCCTTATTGGACTTGGTCATGCTGGGGCATCACCTTGAAGGATTTAGTCAAAAAAATCAACCCTAGTATTTATTTTTAAGCCTTGTACTTATTCTATTGGTCTCATTTACCAAAACCACCAAATTATGTGGAGGTAACCAAACCAACACTGGTTGTTAGTTGTGGGAGTGGGGTACACAAATACATAATACATATATACGATTCCTCATCATCATTGTCATCATAATTCTCATTTAATGTCTGTCTTCGATGCTGGCATGGGTTGGACAGTTTGACGGAAGCTGGCCAGCCAAAGTCCAGTGTCTGCTTTGGCATGATTTCTATGGCTAGAAGCCTTTCCTAACACCAACCACTTCATGTAAAATGCACCCAGTACACTTCATAGAGTGTACTGGGTGCTTCTTATGTGACACCAGCATTGGTGCTTTTTACCAACACCAGTGAGGTCAGCAGGTCACTTAGACAAAAACCTCTCAACTGGGAGAGGGAGTGTGCAAGGCGAGAGGTTATAATACACACACACACACACTCACACACACATGACAGGTTTCAGGACAGTTTCTTATTTATTGCCCACAAGGGGCTAAACATAGAGGGGACAAACAAGGACAGACAAAGGGATTAAGTCGATTACATCGACCCCAGTGCGTAACTGGTATTAATTTATCGACCCCGAAAGAATGAAAGGCAAAGTCGACCTCGGCAGAATTTGAACTCAGAACATAACGGCAGACGAAATACCACTAAGCATTTCACCCGGTGTGCTAACGTTTCTGCCAGCTTACCGCCTTATATCAGGACAGTTTCTGTCTACCAAATCCACTCACAAGGCTTTGGTTGGTCTGTGCCTATAGGTAGAAGTTACTTGCTCAAGATCCCATATTGTTGGACTGTGTCTGATACCACATGGTTGCAAAGCAAGCTTTTTTTTTTTTTACTACCCAGCTATGCTCTCTCTCTCTCTCTCTCTCTCTCTCTCTCTCTCTCTCTCTCTCTCTCTCTCTCTTTCTCTCTGAAACAAGTGATTCGCACAAAATACTGAGGCTTATTGTCAAAGCATGTGTTATTGTTTTACACCTACATAGGGCTGTCCACACCATTGAAACCATTGAGTTGCTGGAACACTCTGCATACAGTTCACATCTTGACCCTTCCGGTTATCACCTATTTGGACCACTTGAACGTCCTTTATAAGTTTGTTGATTTGCTACAGACAAAGATGCTGAGGAAGCAGTGTACAAATGACCGTAGGCCAGCTGTAAACCTGCTTCTCCAATGGAATAAGGACATCTAAAAGCAAGGAAAGATGATGTAATTGATCAGCCCTGTTTCTGTTTTAATATATTACTGAAGCAAGAGTGCATGTAACTCTGTGTGTGTGTATAAGGAAATGAGTTGACAAAGGAATAATTGATTATCTTATGAACTTCATTAGCTTACAGCTCATAGTTGAGTGCCTGAGTAACACTTTACAGTTTCATCAGACCCTCAAGCATATATATATATATTGTTGTTGTTTATGTTGGCACTCCGTCGCTTACGACGTTGAGGGTTCCAGTCGATCCGATCAACGGAACAGCCTGCTCGTGAAATTAACATGCAAGTGGCTGAGCACTCCACAGACACGTGTACCCTTAACGTAGCTCTTGGGGATATTCAGCGTGACACAGTGTGACAAGGCTGACCCTTTGAATTACAGGCACAACAGAAACAGGAAGTAAGAGTGAGAGAAAGTTGTGGTGAAAGAGTACAGCAGGGTTCGCCACCATCTCCTACCGGAGCCTCGTGGAGCTTTAGGTCTTTTCGCTCAATAAACATTCACAACGCCCGGTCTGAGAATCGAAACCGCGATCCTATGACCGCGAGTCCGCTGCCCTAACCACTGGACCATTGCACTTCCACACACACACACACATATATATATACGTGTATATATATATACGTGTATATATATATATATATATATATATATATATATATATATATATATATATATATATATACATACACGTATATATATATATATACATACACGTATATATATATATATACATATGTTGTTTTGTGATTGTGACCTTGATATCTCTGAACCCTTAGCCTCAAAATATAAAAGCTAACTCTAACCGTAAAATCTAACCCCTAATGCAAACCCTAACCAAACCCCTAACTAACACAGACACCTTCAACTTTATAGAAACCTTGCATTCCTGAAAATGTTGCTGTGATATAGAATTGTGTAATGTGAAACATATTTGCCACTGATTTCCATAGAATGGAATTCAATGGAAAACAGGTTTCACATTACAGCAAGACTTTCAGGAATGTAACATTTCCATAAAGTGGAGATGCTTGTAGCACACGTAATAAATTGGGCTAAATTTTATTTATCATTTTCTGCAGGCATTGCCTTGTCAGTGAATTTGGTAGCTGGAGACTTTGTGGAAGTCCATCATGTGTACACACACACATGTATTTGCATATATAAATAAATATGAGTGGCTGTGTGGTAAGTAGCTTGCTTACCAACTACATGGTTCCGGGTTCAGTCCCACTGCATGGCACTTTGAGCAAGTGTCTTCTACTATAGCCTCGGGCCGACCAAAACCTTGTGAGTGGATTTGGTAGACGGAAACTGAAAGAAGCCCATCATATATATGTATATATATATATATATATATATATATATATATATATATATATATATATATATTTGTGTGTGTATATGTTTGTATTTGTCCCCCACCAACAACGCTAAACAACTGATGGTGGCGTGTTTAAGTCCCCGTAACTTAGCGGTTCAGCAAAAGAGACCGCTAGAATAAGTACTAGGATTCCAAAGAATAAGTCTTGGGTTGATTTGTCGACTAAAAGCAGTGCTCCAGCATGGCCACAGTCAAAATGACTGAAACAAGTAAAAGAGTAGAGTATTGGCATATATATATATATATATATATATATATATATACTACTTGATAAATTCTTATAAAGATTTTATCCTATATTATATTATAAATAATTAGAATATATTCAGTACTGAATATTATTCTGTATAAGCACGTGTTACCGAGATGCAACTTGATAAATTCTAACCTCTTTCACGGATATATAATGATGAACAGAAGTCATCTTGCTATGTTGGGTACATCGTGGTATGTTGATTTTTGTTTATTTTTTATGTGTCTCGACCATACGTGTACTGATGAACAAAAGATGCAGCTTACTTCACAGTTTTGATGTATTAATTGAGAAACCAGTGGTTTGCCGTTAAGTTAAATGTTTTTAGGAGATTAATATTTGAAAGTTGCGTTTCTCTCGCTTTCGGTAAATATGTTGCTTATTTTTTGGTAGTTTTTGACTTAGTCCCTCTAAGTGTGAGGCATTACCATCCAGTTAATGCCCTTATATAAATTATATATATTTATGGGAAAAAAACAATGAGTTTTTTTCCTTATGGGGTTTTTTTCACGCTGACTACTTGATAAATTCTTATAAAGATTTTATCCCATATTATATTATATATATATATATATATATATATATATATATATGTATATATATATACCGGAGTAAGCACATAAATGTGCAACAAAGTGGAAAAAAGAGTACTCAGATACCAGAGGTAGAGTAATATGCTTTATTTAAAAGCAGCAGAAATATAACAAAAAAAAAAGCTTTTAAATAAAGTATATATATATCATCATCATCATCATCATCATTGTTTAACGTTCGCTTTCCATGCTAGCATGGGTTGGACGATTTGACTGAGGACTGGTGCAACCGGATGGCTACACCAGGCTCCAATCTAATTTGGCAGAGTTTCTACAGCTGGATGCCCTTCCTAACGCCAACCACTCAGAGAGTGTAGTGGGTGCTTTTACGTGTCACCCGCACGAAAACGGCCACGCTCGAAATGGTGTCTTTTATGTGCCACCCGCACAAGAGCCAGTTCAGGGGCACTGGCAACGATCTCACTCGAAAACCCTACAAGGCCAGTCAGGCGGTACTGGCAACGGTCACACTCAGGATGGTACATCTTATGTGCCACACGCACAAGAGCCAGTCCAGGGGCACTATGGATTACTGGATTCTGTAATCCAAACCTGAATGAGATGGGTTCTGGTTAGAAGCAGCAAAACTATAAGTTGTATGGAGCGAAATCAAACTGTTTTAAATAATAATAATACATACATACATACATATATATATATATATATATATATATATATATATATATATATATATATATAAAAGATACATATTTATCATCATCATTGTTGATATATATATATATATATACATATGTATATATGTATATATACACATACATACATATATATATATATATATATATATATATATATATATATATATATACACACACACACATATATATACACACACATACATATACACACACACACTCATACACACATATATGTATGTATATATACATATACGAACCACTTCTTTCAGTTTCTGTCTGCTAAATCCACTCACAAAACTTTGGTTTCTTGGTCTATAGTAGAAGACACTTCCTCAAAGTACCATGAAGTGGGGCTGTACCCAGAACCATGAGCTTGGGAAGCAAGCTTCTTACCACACAACCACACCTGTGCCTACTGTTTACTGTTTATTTTGGGAAAAATTTCTATTTCAATCCATCAAATACAGAATTCCTTTCTCATTGATAGGAGTTAGTTTGGTTAGGACTGGCCTGGGTTGAAGCAACACCAGAAATTTGTCATCAAAGAAGGTCCTATTTGATTGTTTTTGCATAGCTCTAGGTGAGCCCTGATCAAGTAAAGTTATGATAATCAAAGCCTTCCAATCGTGACCAACATGTTTTTCTTATGTGGAGGGAACTTAGGGCCTATATAATCCAATTTGTTCATATCTAAAATGGTGAGCTCTGATTTTAGGGAGATTTGGTTGCTATTTCTTGCAGGATGTGCGACAATATATGGACTCCAGCTAGAAATTTCCCCCGCATCATACTCTAACAACTTGAAAAAATAAAAGAAAGGAAAAGACACTGGATAAGGTAGCCCCAAGTACACTGTGCCTGGAAAAAAGAAAAAAAACTACACCAAAAGATGAGAAGGTCGTGGGTGGAGTGCTGTGGATCACAGGTCTGTCTGACCTGAGTTGACTTGGAGTGAAACAACAATAACAACAACGACAACATCAACAACAGTGAGGAAGAAGAAGAAAGAAAAACAATAACAGTGAAAAAGAAGAAAAAGAATAACAACAGCAAGGAGGAAGAAAAGGAAGTAGAGGAAGAAGGAAAAGAAGAAGAACAAGAATGGTGAGGGAGAAGAAGAGGAAGAAGAGGAAGAATAACAACAACAGCAACCGACACAAAAATGTCATTGATGTGTTAAGAATGAGTAACGAAACGAAATGGGTTGGTCAAAAAGTTGAGTCATTCTGTTTGAAAAGAGTTGTTTTGTTAAACGAACAACCACTGCAGTGGTTTGTTCAACCTTTTTAAGAGTTGCCCTAACCTGCTGTCTTCATAAAAAATCACATAACATGCTATGAATATTCTCATTTAATCAATTAAAACATTGCGTTAACTGTGTAGAAGACTCTATTTGATTGAGCTCAGATGTTGGTGTGAGAAATAAATGTTTGGTTAACATTTAAGTTTGTTTAATATAGACTGATGTGAAACATTCATAGATTAGAACATTCTGAACTTTGACAATTTTGTGACATATCTTTACTGTAATTTAGAGACAAAGGTTCAGAAGTACAGCTCTCTCTCTCTCTCTCCCTCCCCCACTGTGTGTGTGTGTGTGTGTGTGTATCAAGCTTCTAATCTTGGTACTCCAGGTCAGGCATGATAAACTATTGCATTCTACAAAAGTACAGAGTACATTTTGGTGAGTGTGTAAATATAAAGTCATAAATGACAGAAATAGTTTGATAAAATTTTATTTAACAATAAGAAAATTCTAATCCCATGACAAATTGTTTCATAACTTAAAAACATGTAAATAATTTATATTATTATACTCAATAATAAATAAACTACTTACATGTTTGCATTGATGCAAAATGCTAAAAACCCTTCAAAATAATGCAAGTAATTTATTTATTGGAGCCTGGTGCAGCCATCTGGTTTCACCAGTCCTCAGTCAAATCGTCCAACCCATGCTAGCATGGAAAACGATAATGACGATAATAATTATTTACATGTTTTTAAGTTATGAAACAATGTGTTGTGATATTATTTATCATCATTTACATTTGATGGGTATTTGTCCTCATCTTGTTTGATGTTAACACAACGTTTCGGCTGATACACCCTCCAGCCTTCGTCAGGTGTCTTGGGGAAATTTTGAACCTGGGTTTTCATTCCTAAGGTATTCTTCGATGTTATTATTATTATTATTGTTATTATTATTCAGGTCACTGCTTGGAATCGAACTCGGAATCTTGAGTTTAGTAGCCCCGCACTCTTAACCATTACGCCATATGTCCGTGGGCAATTATGGAGTGAGTTTTAGGGCTTATAAATCTGATATTTTTCTATTCTTCCTTAATACCGGTTCCCATATGCTGCTCATATCTGCACTCAGTCTGCTTAGGAGGTTGTTGTGTCCTAGCATATGTGCTGCTTCTTTTAGTTTTCGTATTGTTAAATAAAATTTCATCAAACTGTTTCTCTATCATTTATGACTTTATACACTCCTATCATTTTCCCTTATATCGTACTATATATTCTCTGTGTTTTGTACAATGATACATTAAGGAGATTTTTCTATGAGTATTATTGGATTACTTGAATCCATATATTGTTACATAAATATATGTGTCTGTGTGGTAAGAAACTGGCATCCCAACATTGTTCTGGGTTCAGTCCCACTGCATGGCACCTTTGTAAACAATTCCTAATAATATTTAATTATAAAAATACAGTAGGACCGTTTTTAAATACGTTCAACAGCTATGGAGGTCCACCCAAGTAAAATAGGAATCAAAGGGGTCCATAAGCAAAAAAAGGGTTGAGAACCACTGCTTTAACTTTTTAATAACTTGAGATTCAGAATCTTATAGGAGAGAAAAAGGGGCACAATGTTGATATACTCTTTTACTCTTTTATTTGTTTTATTTACGACGGGCTTCTTTCAGTTTCCGGCTACCAAATCCACTCACAAGGCTTTGGTTGGCCCGAGGCTATAGTAGAAGACACTTGCCCAAGGTGCCACGCATTGGGAATGAACCCGGAACCATGTGGTTGGTAAGCAAGCTACTTACCACACAGCCACTCCTGTGCACATGGAAAAGTAGGTTATAAAAGTTCTTCATAGAAGCATCCAGATGTATGGTATAGGTGCAGGTGTGGCTGTGTGGTAAGAAGCTTGCTTCCCAAACACATAATTCCAGGTTCAGTCCAACAGCATGGCACCTTGGGCAAGTGTCTTCTATAGTCTCAGACCAAAGCCTTGTGAGTGGATTTGGTAGACGGAAACTGAAAGAAACCCAGTGAAATCATAGCTGTGACCAGTGCTGGTGACACATAAAAAGCACCCATGACACTCTGTGGGGTGGTTGGTGTCAGCCATAGAAAACAGATGACTGGAGCCTGGGGCAGCCCTCTGGTTTATCAGTACCAGTCAAACCATCTAAACCGTACCAGCAAGGAAAATAGATGCTAAATGATGAGGATGATGACATGTGTTCATTTTTGTGTATGCGTTTATCCCCCACCACTGCTTGAGAACATGTGTTGGTGTGCCTAAGTCCCTGTAACTTAGTGGTTCAGCAAAAGAGACTGACAGAAGAAGTACCAGGCTTTTATAAAATATGTATATAAATATAAATAAATATATATATGTAGGTACAGGAGTGGCTCTGTCGTAAGAAGTTTGCTTCCCAACCACAAAGTACCGGGTTCAGTCCCACTGTGTGGCACCTTGGGCAAGTGTCTTCTACTATAGCCTTGGGTCGACCAAAGCCTTGTGAGTAGATTTGCTAGATGGAAACTGAAAGAAGCCCATCATATATATATATATATACATATATATATATATATATACATATATATATATACACATATATATATGCATATATATATATATGCATATATATATATATATATATATATATATATATATATATATATATATATATACACACATATATATATATATATATATATATATATATATGTATATATGTATTTGTGTGTCTGTGTTTGACCCCCAGCATCACTTGACAACCAATGTTGGTGTGTTTACATCCCTGTAATTTAGCGGTTCGGCAAAAGACACTGATAGAATAAATACTAGGCTTACAAAGAATAAGTCCTGGGGTTGATTCAAAGTATCATGCCCCAGCATGGCCATGGTCTAATGACTGAAACAAGTAAAAGATAAAAGATATAAATGCTTCTGTAGAATGCATTTTAAATATCGTAGATTATGATTCAGACTAATCTAAAAAAAATTATGAAAATCGGTAAAGCTGAAAAATTACAGAAAAGGGAAAAAAATTATACATACTACTCCATGAAGATTTTTTTTATTTTGCAGTATACTAATCTATGACGCTTAAAACAAATTCACCTGAAGAAATCATTATTTTTGGTGCAGTAGTTAATTACTATTTCTATTCTTTAGGAACACCTATACAGTCTAAAATCTGAAGAAATTATGGTAAGCCTACATCTATCTGTCCATCTGTCTAACTGACATGTCTGTTTGTCTGTCTACCTCTCTGTCTGTTTGTCTACCTCTATCTATTAATCTATTTATCTCTCTGTCTCCGTCTCTCTCTCTATCTGTCTAGCTGTCTATTTATCTATCTACCTATCTATTTATCTATGCTTTTGTCTGTCTGTCTGATTATATATATAGTCTGACTATATATCTACTCACCCAGACATCCAAACATGAAATAGCTTAATGTGTGCGTGGATGTGTATAGATGTCCACACACCTAAAGAGGAAGGGTATAGTTCATTGCACATAATCTGACTATATATATATATTGAGTATGTGTATGTGTATATATATATATATATATATATATATATATATATATATATATATATAAATTCATAGACAAATACAGGTATATCAAATACCATACAACATAAACTCTTGCTTTATTAAAATTATCTCCACCTCTTGAGGATGTGATGTAATTACCAAATAGCAATTGAAACCAGCTCTATTTGAGAAGAGGGGATAAGGTCAAGATTGAAGACTTCTCAAAAACTGACATGCCATTAAGCAAAAGGATAGGTTTATTATCTGGAGATAAGAGGACAGTCATGAAGACTTGTTTCTGCCTATATAGGCATCATCAGCAAAACAATTGTCTTAACCCGCACTCCATGTAGACTTTTAAGCTAGCTTCTGCAGAGGGCCAATTGGGCCTGTAGCTCAAAACTAAAGAAAGCTAAATAGCATGACTATAATACGTCTATAATGACTATATGCCCTGGTGGTGTTTGATCAGAGGTTAAAGATGGATGAGAATTAATTCTGTAATGAAAATCTTCTATTGTTCCAGTCCCAAGTTGAATTCCAACTGTTGGCCAATTTGTCCCAAAGTTCTCATCTCAACGTAAAATTAATGAAGTGGATGTCATTTATCTCCCCTTTGATATCTGACATCATATGACAAACACCAACCAAGATGGCATGAATCAGCCAAGCTTTATCTTCTAGAAATAGCAGCCCAAATGTATTTAAATCAGATCCCAATGTTGAATGTTCAAGAACCAAATCAAGGGCAGATTTTCAATCCCAGGATCATCCTGATTCCAAAAGGTATAATATGTCTATGTAGACCAAATATAGACTGAGATCAGGGGTCCCAGACAGACGGAATTTCATGTTTTATTATTATAAAAGAGTAGAACACATTTAAACTGGATATATTAAACAGCCCAAATATTCTATCTGTTTTATGCTCAAACTGGCCAGATTTAGTCTCTTACACCTACCTTGCAATGTCATTTTGGAAATAAGTAATTACATATACAGACTGAAACAAGGAAAAGATAAAAGATATCTTTGACACGTGAAAGAATTTACTGACAATGTTGCAATGAAATTCCCTGAAGATAAAATTACAGGTGTTATGTAACGATACCTGTGATGGTTTTACTGTGGACTCAAAAAGACATTACACAAACACATCTTGTAACATTCTGTTCAGTTCAACATGTCATCAGTTTTAGAATAACATTTTGTCGTTCTTTTCATGCAATTAAGTACACAAGTGTGTGTGTGTGTGTGTGTGTGTGTGTGCGCGTGTATTCTTTTCCTTGTTTCAGTTATTTGATTGCGGCCATGCTGGAGTACTGCCTTAAAGAAGTTTTTAGTCAACGAAATCGGCCCAGCACTTATTCTTTGTAAGCCTCATACTTATTCTATTGGTCTTTTGGGAGAACTGGTAAGTTATGGGGACATAAACACACCAGCATCAGTTATCAAGTGATGGTTGGGGGACAAACACAGACACAAAGACACCCACACACACAGGTGCCCCAGCATGGCCGCAGCTTTGAGCTGAAACTGATAAAAGAATAAAAGAATACATACATACATATATATATATATATATATATATATATATATATATATATATATATATGTGTATATATATATATATGTGTATATATATATATATGTGTATATATATATATATACATATATATATATATATATATATATATATATATATATATATATATATATATATGTGTGTATATATATATATATATATACATATATATATATATATATATATATATATATATAGTGTAGTATATTGCCACTTAAGTGTGGCTGACCCCTAGGGGTGGATGTTACTGTTGCTTTTAGCCCCAGGAGGACATCTCCTCCAGCTGGCTTATCGACACACGACTGTGTCCTGTTTGCCAAGGGTAGTTATCCCTCTCACCAACATCTGCAGCACGAACGGATCCGGATTTCAGGGTTATTTCCCTTCGTCGGCGTCCGATAGCCGCTGACCTTGGTGAGAGAGACAAAAACCTGGCAATCTTATATCTTCTTTTCAAGTGAAATTCTCCACTGATATCGAAAAGGTGAAAACAAGCAATGTTAATTCTCTAAATGAAGTATTAACAGTAACTGCACGATAAAGTGTAGTATATTGCCACTTAAGTGTGGCTGACCCCTAGGGGTGGATGTTACTGTTGCTTTTAGCCCCAGGAGGACATCTCCTCCAGCTGGCTTATACTACACTTTATCGTGCAGTTACTGTTAATACTTCATTTAGAGAATTAACATTGCTTATATATATATATATATGTACGTATATATGCATATACTCATTTATTATTTGTATTATATATATATATATATATATATATATATATGGCGTTAGGAAGGGCATCCAGCTGTAGAAACTCTGCCAGATCAGATTGGAGCCTGGTGCAGCCTTCTGGTTCACCAGTCCTCAGTCAAATCGTCCAACCCATGCTAGCATGGAAGGGAGACGTTAAACGATGATGATGATGATGATATATATATATATATATATATATATATATACATATACACATACACAATGGGCTTCTTTTAGTTTTCATCTACCAAATCCACTCACAAGTCTTTGGTTGGCCTGAGGCTATTGAAGAAGATTCTTGCCCAAGGTGCCATGTATGCACATATGGGTTTTGGCACTGTTCCATGTTGTTTATATCAACCTTGATCAAACATATCTATCATGAAATTGATTGATTGATTGACTTGGGGCCAGAGTGGAAGACACTTGCCCAAAGTGCCGCACAGTGGGAACTGAACCCCCATTGGCTTGGTTGTTGTTATTGTTTTATATATTTATGTCAGTGCTGATCAAACAGAGCTTTGATTGATGAAGAACATTCTAGTCTTGACCATATCCTCTTTTTGTACATCAAATGATATCTTATTTTCTTTTGCTTGTTTCAGTCATTAGACTGTGGCCATGCTAGGGCATCACTTTGAAGAATTTTAGTTGAACACATCAACCCCAATGCTTATTTTTTTAAAGCTGGGTATTTATTCACATATGTATATGATAGGCTTCTTTTAGTTTCTGCCAACCAAATCCACTCACAAGGCATTGATCAGCCTAAGGTTAAAGGAGCAGATGCTTGCCCAAGGTGTTACACACTGGGATTGAACCTAAAACAATGTGGTTCAGAAGCCAACTTCTTACTACACAACCATGACTGCATGTATAGGGTATGATATGAGAGCAATTTAGTGGCTATTTCCAGCAAGTCAAGAGACTATTTAAGAGCTCCTTTGTTGAACACCGAGACCTGGTGACATACATTGATACTGGTGCTCTTAGTTGACAGGTTTTGTCTTGCAAGTACTCAGTAACCTTCCTGACACCATGTACAAGTCACCCAGTACACTTTGTAAAGTTATTGGCATTAGGAAGGGCATCCAATTGTAGAAGCAAAGCTAAAGTAGGCAGTGGAGTTTGGTGCAATCTTCTAGCTTGCCAGTTCTTCTCAGATCATCCAACCCATGCCAGCATGGAAAACGAACCAGTTTAATTAAAAAGACCCTCTTCAGCCATGAATGACCATGGGATTGAACCTAGAAAGTTCCCTTTTGAAGCACAAGTCTGGTCAAGGTTGTTTATGGAAGACCAGCAGTTGCCCATGCTTACCAGCCTCCCCTCTCCCTACCACTGATGTTATCCAAAGGAAAGGCAAAGGGGCCGATACAGCTTGGCACCAGTGATGTCGCAACGCATTTCTACATTTGAGTGAACTTGAGTAACGAGAAATAAAGTGTCTTGCTCAAGAACATAACACAGAGCCTGGTTCAAGAACCAAACTCACTGCCTCATGATTGTGAGTCAGACTCTCTAACCAGTGAGCCATACACCTTCACATCAATTAAACTAACAACTATGGTATTTGTACAGATCTAGACAATTGTTTGTGTTTGTCTTGTCCTATAGAACTGAACATATTGGTACAGATCTAGACAGCATTCTATAAAAAAAAAAAAGCATCCAATACACACAGTAAAGTGGTTGGCATTAGGAAAGGCACCCAGCCACAGAAACAATTCCAAAGCTGACATGGAATATGATGCAACCTACAGTTCACTGGATCCTATCAAACTGTCCAATCGATACCAGAATAGAAAATGAATATTAAATGATGATGATGATGATGACAACGAGCAGATGAGACATTACTGTAGTCTGCTGGTAAACAATTCTCACAGCCCCTTTCCCCCTCTTTGTTATCCTTTATATTTTATTCCTTCAGAGAGGTTGTTGGTGCAAGAAGCTGTGTGATACATAGGTTACTTAGGTAAGGTATGATAGATAGATAGATAGATAGATAGATAGATAGATAGATAGATAGATAGATAGATAGATAGATACATAGATAGATAGATAGATAGATAGATAGATAGATAGAAATAGATAGATAGATAGATAGATAGATAGATAGATAGATAGACAGATATGGATAGATAGATAGATTGATAGATAGATAGACAGATAGATAGAAAGATAGATTGATAGATAGATAGACAGATATATAGATAGATAGATAGATAGACAGATAGATAGATAGATAGATAGATAGATAGATAGATGGTGGGTAAAAAAGGGCTGGTGGTGTTTCAGTGATATACATACATAGGCTTACATACGCGTCATTATAATAAGGATAGAGTAAAGTTAGTAAAGAATATTCACTGCAAGCAACATAAGAGAAAAAGGTTAGCAAAAAATTATTATGTAGTATAGGAAAAATACTGTATTAGTCATTGATTAACGTCTGTGATTTCTAGTCATCTTATTGAGTGAGATGCTGACTCAGAATTTCATAAAAATTTTGTAAGTAACATTTATTTTCTATCTTCTATCTTTTACTTGTTTTACTCATTAGACCATGGCCATGCCAGGGCACCATCTAGTACCTATTTTTTGGCTCCCAGTGGCTATTTTTTTAAGCCTGGTACTTTTGTCGGTCACTCATTGAACTGGTCAGTTATGAGGACATAAGTAAATATCAACACCAGCCATCAAGTGTTGTTGGTGGAGCGAACACAGACAAAAATATATATATATATATATATATATATATATATATATATATATATAGGGTGGGCCAAAAGTAGGTAAACACTTTTAAAATTAACTTATTCAATTTTTACAGGTACCGTGAATAATGTGCTGTGTGTTACAGTGTTCTGGGACATTTGATAAATGTTCCCATGTTGAAGGAGGACATTTCGACCATCACTAGTGGTGGTGACGTTATGCCTCCATTCATTTTCCTACACTGCCTCAGACCCAACACGGAGGCCTGCATCAAGTGCCTGGAGGAAGTAGTGCTGTCCTGGGTCAAGGGAGCAGCTGCTGGAAGACCCTATGTCTGACAACAGGACTCTTCACCATGCCACACAAGCAGGAGAACCCAGTCATGGCTGCTAAACAATTTCTGTGACCACATCACCCCTAACATCTGGTCACTTAACTCCTCAGACTGCAACCCTCTTGATTATTATGTGTGGGGTGCAGTTGAGTGAGAGACCAACAAAACTTCTTGTAATACCAAAGATGAACTGAAGACAAGGATTATGGCCGCATTCACCAACTTAAACAAAGAGACTGTCTAGAAGAATTGCAGGAGATTCCGAAGTCGTCTGAAGGCCGTGGTTGAAGTCAATTGCGATTTTATTGAATAAATTTACTCTTTAGTATTTCAAGATATTTTTATGTAATTTAGGTAAATATATCTGTTAAAATGAGATGTCAGTGTTATTTTCATTTTTGCGTAATTTAGACGACAATATATTCACTGCACCCTGTATATATATATATATATATATATATATATATGTATATATTCTCTGCCAAGAATTCACAATGACCTTGAACCCATAAGAGTAAACAAGAGAGACAGAAACAGGCAGAAACAAGGAAAATGCCACTTATATTTGAATACTATGTAAATATTCTCTTAAAAAACTTTTCTTTTAATTTTTCCAAGATGTAATTGTTTTCCATACAGTTGAAAAAGTCTGAATGACTGAAACCGGTAGCATTTTCTACCTTGACTTTTTTTCCATATATATATATATATATATATATATATATATATATATATATAAACATATATATATATGTTGATATCAAACATTGAGAATGATTGTTCAATACCACCTTGGTAGATAAAAATCCTTTATGAGTTAAGGCTACCGTTAGTTTCATGTAAGAGAGAAATATCTTAACAGTTATCAAAACTATCACTTGGAATATAGGTGTTCGTCTCCATCTTTTATGAGGGGGTGCTGAAAAGTTCCTGGCTTTGTGTAAAAGAAAATACAGGAGGATCAGTTAATTATGATTTTATCCAACATATTCCCTTCTCAGATTCACACACTTATTGCAGCAATCCTTCAGTTTTTCTAAGCCCTGAAAAAGAACTTGGAAGGTTGGGCCTCCAACCAGGCCTTTCCCGATACCCTTAAAGCCAGGAACTTTTCAGCGCCCTTTGAGACACAGATCAACAGGTTCTCAATGATATCCCAGACAACATCCTTCATAAGTTTGTTCATTCTGTTCCTGGCTGTTTGAGGAAATTTGTTGATGCCACCGGTGCTTACGTTGAAATATCAAGATTTACTTTAATTTTCCCATGTAATAAAGAACATGTATCATTTGTTTCAACAAATTTGTAAAAGGAATATGGATTTTATTACCAATTTTTAATGCCTACTTATGTTTCATCCATCCTGTATGTATATATTCATGACAGGTTCCCACTCAATTTCCATCTACTACATTCACTCCCAATGCATTGGTAGGCCCAGAGCTATAGTAGAAGGCACTGGTCCAAGCTGCTACACAGTGGGACTGAACCTAAAATGACACGGTTGCAAATCGAGCTTCTTAACCACACAGCCATGTAAAATCTTTCTATTTTTTTTCATACCATTTTGCACATTTGGTGTGTTATTTTCCAATCCATCCAAACACCAAGGTGACTCTTCCAATAATGGACCAAACTAGAGACTGACTCTTGGTTTGGACTGGTCTATTATCACAGAAAGTGGTTTTCACACCATGTTCTCATTTTACGTGGGTGTCTCCAAGTTAGGCCAACTTTAACAACATGGAGTTGGTTAAAACATGTCCACTTGCTCCATGTGAACTGAGGTCTTTGACAGGTTTTCTTCTGGTTCCATCTCTGTATCTGGCATTGGTGGAATATATACCAATCTTTCCTACCAAAATTGCTTCTGAGTCTTTCGTTTTTGTATCTAGTTTGCAAAATTCTTGATGTAAAAGACATTTGCCCAAGGTACCACACATTGGGACTGAACCCAAACCACATGGTTGCAACATGAGCCAATTTATTTGACGTATATCTATTGAGGCACAGGCATTGCTGACCAAAGCCCTGTGAGTGTATTTGATAGATGAAAAC
Organism: Octopus bimaculoides; assembly: GCF_046866305.1. Lineage (NCBI taxonomy): Eukaryota > Metazoa > Mollusca > Cephalopoda > Octopoda > Octopodidae > Octopus > Octopus bimaculoides. The sequence continues at coordinate 23,525,737 of NC_142952.1, forward strand.
TGAAAGAAGCCTTTCGTGTGTGTGTGTTTGTCCTCCTCCTCCTCCTCCCCCTCTTCTTCTTTTTCTTCTTCTTTCTCCTCCTCTTCCTCCTCCTCTTCCTCCTCCTCCTCCTCTTCCTCCTCCTCCTCTTCCTCCTCCTCCTCCTCCTCCACCACCACCTGACAAATGGTGTTGGTGTGTTTACATCCCTGTAACATTGTGGTCTGGCAAAAGAGACTAATAGAATAAAAAATTCAGTCCTGGGGTTGAATCATTCAGCTAAAAATTCTTCATGCCAGTGCCCCAGCATGGCCACAGCCAAATGAGTGAAACAAGTAAAAAATATAAGATAAAATACGAAGTACTTTTAATTAATTCAAATGAAAATATTAAAATACAAATTTTGTAGATATGCCATTAAAATAAAACTGAATTTTTATTTTAATATTTTAAAATTTTAACATTTCATAACCTTTAATATGAAAATTAAAATACTTTCTTTTAAAAATAATAATAATAATAATAATAATAATATTAAAAAGTTCTTTAGGCAGAATGATAAAATAGCTTAATATTGATTTTCAATCTCTTATAACACTGTTCAGCAATTTTTTTCGTCATATCTGTTACAAACTAAAATGTTCATTTTCAAATTTTGAGTTTTCCTTCATAATTTCATGAATCCTCCGACCCTCCCCGTCACCATACACCCACATATGCACACAAGAGGACAACCACTTCCTTGCTAATCCTGCCGGTTTCTCATTAATGCTTACTTTAATGTAGAGATGCAATCCACACTGCATACAAGAATCTGTTCCTTCTTCAGCATCGCTAATTTGTTTGTCTTTGCCAAGCATCCATTCATCTGCAGCAGTTTAAAGAGCTGCACTTCGCAAAACTTTGAAATGACAGCCATGTAATTTTGTTTTTTAAAGAAAGAATCTTTTCTATGCTCTACTTCATGTCTTCATTTAGTTATTTCTGTTCATCTATCCATCTATCTCTGTCTGACTATCTATTAGTCTGTCTGTTTGTCTGTCCAGCTGTCTGTCTATCTGTCTATGTATCTGTCTGTCTGCCTGTTTATCTGTCTATCTGTCTGTGTTTGCTTATCTATCTATCCATTCCCCTCTCTCTCATACATATGTATATATATATATATATATATATGTGTGTGTGTGTGTGTATGTGTGTGTGTGTGTGAATGTGTGTGTGTATATATATATATATATATATATATATATATATATATATATATATATATATATATATATATGTATATATATATAAAAATTAATTATAAATTGATTTTAATTGAGTTTTTACCTGTGATTTTGGATTTTGTCCCTAATATTATTATATGTATATATATATATATATGTCAACCACATGGTCCCGGGTTCAGTCCCACTGCGTGGCATCTTGGGCAAGTGTCTTCTACTATAGCCTCGGGCCGACCAAAGCCTTGTGAGTGGATTTGGTAGATGGAAACTGAAAGAAGCCTGTCGTATATATGTATATATATATATATATATATATATATATATATATATATATGTATGTGTGTGTGTGTTTGTGTGTCTGGGTTTGTCCCCCCAACATCGCTTGACAACCGATGCTGGTGTGTTTATGTCCCTGTAACTTAGCGGTTCGGCAAAAGAGACTGATAAAATAAGTACTAGGCTTCTATAGAATAAGTCCTGGGGTCGATTTGCTCGACTAAAGGCGGTGCCCCAGCATGGCCGCAGTCAAATGACTGAAACAAGTAAAAGAGTAAAAGAGTATATATATATGTATATATATATATATATATGTATATATATATATATATATATATATATATATATATATATATGTATATATATATATATATATATATATATATATATATATATATATATATATATATATATATATATATATATATATATATGTATATATTATATATATATATATATATGTATGTGTGTGTGTATATATATATATGTGTGTGTATAATATATATATATATATAAAACACATATATATATATAACTGACCATCTGCCTGTCTATCCCTCTGTTTGACTATCAATCTGTCAGTCTAGCTAGCTATCTCTCTTGAGAGGGCGAGATAGAGAGAGAGAGGGAGAGAGAGAGAGAGAGACAAAGACTGAGGCAAACAGACAGACTGACAGATATATATGACATATAATAAACCTGACTTTGTGCATTGAATAAAATGGGGAAAAAGAGAAAACGCAGACAAGCTGTGATCCTGAGACTTGAGATTCTAAACTCCTCAACACTCCCTCTGTGTATTTCTAACATGGTTTCAGCTCTTGTTCCCCCACCTCTCTCTCTCGTCTTCGTTTTAATTCTCTCTTTCTTGAATCTTTCTTCTGTTTCAGTTTCTTTCTTTCTTTCCTTCTTCCTTTTTTTCTTTCTTTCTTTCTTCCTTCCTTTCTTTCTGTCTTTCTTTCTTTCTTTCTGTCTTCCTTTCTTTCTGTCTTTCTGTCTTTCTTTCTGTCTTTCTTCCTTCCTTTCTTTCTTTCTTTCTGTCTTTCCTTCTTTCTTTCTGTCTTTGTTTCTTTCTTTCTGTCTTCCTTTCTTTCTGTCTTTCTTTCTGTTTTTCTTCCTTTCTTTCTTTCTGTCTTCCTTCCTTCCTTTCTTTTTTCTTCCTTTTTCTTTCTTTCTTCCTTCCTTTCTTCCTTCTTTCCTTTCTTTCTTTCTTTCTTCCTTTCTTTCTCATCTCTCAGTCACCTTCTCTCACACGTCTTCATTTTCTCTTTTTTCTCTCATTCTATTTTCTCCCTCTGTCTGTCTCTCACTCTTTCATTCTTCTCTCTCACTCATTCTTCTCACTCTTTCTCTCTTCTCCCCTCTCACTGTCTCGCCCTTTCCCGTCGCCCTCTCTCTATGACAGTCTAAATGTACTTTTAAATCATTATTTCACAAGAATTTTGAAGCATCAATAACAACGCAAACAGCAAAATATCCGCCTCCTCCTCCCCACCACCACCACTACCACCACCATCATCATTACTATCATCATCATCATCATCATCGTCATCGTCGACGACAACTGGCAGTACCACAAACAAACGGAGAAGCTAAGGGGCCATTCAGCATGCTAGAAATAGCAGAGAAATCTCCCTTAATTCCTACCATCTTCGAAAACAATGGAAGGAAGATACAGTGGAAAATGTAGTCGCGGATATATATATATATATATGACACGATGGTCGTGGCTGGAATGTCTTTGATCACTTGGCTGCAGCAGCAACATTAACTACTACTACTACTACTACTACAACAAAAACACGATCCCATTTTCCGTCACATTCACACATCCGCTTCGTTACGATCTTCAGCATGATGATAATGATGATGATGATAATAGTGATGATGACGGCGATGACGTCGAAGACGATGATGATGATGATGGTGAAGATGATGATGATGCTGATGATGTTCATCAGCATCATCAAACAATAGAAACCATAAGGACTACGGCTCCAATAACCGCTATTATCACCATGACTACTATTACTACTACTACTACTACTACTACTACTACTACTACTACTACTAGTATCGGTACTGCTGCTGCTGCTGTTACCGCCGCCACCATCACCACCATGGCTGTACGGAAACCGTGACCATCACTACTGTAAACACCATATTACTGCCCTCCCCCCCACCTCATCACCAACAAGCAGCATCCTTTACCTTTACTGCCGCTACCTGAAGAAACGTTGCTCTTAACTAACCATTATAAGCACATCTGATCACAACTACAGTCGCCACCACCACCACCAGCACCACCACTGTCATCATCATCACCAAAATCATCGTCGTCATCATTACATTAAACAAAGTAAAAACAACAAAAAAAGACCACGTTTATATCCTCGTTATAACGAACCGTTGACAACCACCACCATCATCGTCATCATCATCATCATCATCATTATAATCGCGACCGTGAGCGTGGTCACCACTGTTGTCATCATTTTCGGTGGAACCACAAGAACACAGAAAGAGATTCCGAAAACACCTTGCGCCTCTCCCAAGTAAGTTTATAGCAAAAACACGCACACACGGACGCACACACACACAAACACACACATACGAACACACACACGGACGCACACACACACACAAACACATACACACACGCACACACACACACACACACGCACATGCATGTCCGCTGTGGCACACGGGCGCACAGTCCAAATAATTAATTAAGTGAACAAGTAATTAATAAACTTACCAATTTGTTCCGGTGGAATTGTTTCGGACATCTTCGTAGAACTCCTTAATACGTTCCTTTTCTTTAATTGGTGACATTGTTCTATATATATATATATATATATATATATATTTTGTGTATATATAAATATATATATGTGTGTTTAATATGTGTTGTGTGAGAGAGATCGAAGCCTTTCTCTGGATGGGCGGAACAAACTAAGAAGCTTGGCAGTGAGTGAATGTGTCGTTGGTGATGTGTCTTTGGCTGTGTGCTGTTGTGTAGTTGCTGTGTTGTGTGTTTGTGATGTGGTGTTGTGTGGTGTTGTCGGAGAGCGGCAATTT
>NC_142952.1:23535298-23545298 GCF_046866305.1 Octopus bimaculoides
CCTCTTCTGGAACATAAATCATCGAAATCCTGAACTTCAGACTGAATTTCTTGCAGAATCATGGACCCCAATCTCTCATGTTTGGCGATATAACTTTCCTTAAATGAACACTTTTTGTCCAAGTACCCTCCTCGTAGTGCATTGGCAAAGCAATTGTTGGTAATTTTATTTCATGAATTCTTCACCCATTTCACGACTATTTAGAGGTTGCGTTTGACAAAGTTTCCACGCTAATTTCTCTCCATTCTATGTTCGATATATTCATTCACTTCCATCCGCAAATAATCCTTGAAGGGCTTTTTTATTTTACAAGAATTAATGTTTGTAGATATGAAGTCATTTCTGTGGGAATCATTATGTGGTCAATTCTTCTTTCAGAAAGGAAGGTTTTTTATATCTTTTGCGCGATGAGTACTGGCTCAGAACTACGTAAAACAAGTGGCATAATTAAATCAATCCATTTTCTTATAACAGCTTGTGTGCACCAAGACTTTTCCATTTCAAAGACATAATGACCAAAACTCGCTCTGTTTTCTCTTTTTTGCCTTTTGTGATAATGATCGGTGAGACTTTTGTTTCATTAAGATGAATTGCTAAAATACAAGTAACTCTTGCACTTTCGTATCCCGTTGAGGCAATGTTGATTGACGAGGCATCTGTCTGTTCAGTTGTCGTTTTAGATCCTTGGCCCATAAATACTGCAGTCTCATCCATACAAATTATTGGAGAGATTGTCTTTAGAAAAGTAGATACCATCAACGAAGGACTTGAATGCAAGTGCACGTTGGATCACTTCAGCATGCTCCAACTTGAACAATGTTGCCTATCTTCTAAGAGAGAGAGCTCATATCGCCCAAGGAAGTTATCCAACCAATGAGCTAATGCTTTGAATATCTCTGGGGGTATATCCAACTGTAGTGCCATTCCAAGAGCAAATTCTTGAATATCAGCCCTACGTACAACCAAAGCCTTTGTTCTTCTGTTAGGAATCCATGCCGAGGTGATATCTTCCAGCTTCGAAAATAACGGTTGTCGACCTGATCCACACTTGCGCTTCTTAGTAATTCCCTCATCCATCTGTCTGCTGAGATTATCGTGCTCTGCTCGCCATTTTCAAACCATTCGGAAATCCAACATCTTCTCCTTACAGAAAGCCATAAGATTCTTACGTGACTTTTCCACAATTCTTTTCTTGTACTCCACGGAATAACTCTTTCTTTTTGCACTCATCTTGCCTGGGGGACAAGAGAGTCAAGCCAAGGGAGTCAACTCCGTGTCTGCGCGCTTAGCGCAGACTTTAGCCAAGCTACAGTAGTTGGTTTATTTTGCAAGCATCACATGGTCTTGCTAACAAGCTGGTACATTTTTGACTAGGTCTTATTTTCGAGGTAGGGTTTATATTAAAAATATCTTGAAAAATCATGGTAGGTCAGAGTGGGTCTTATTTTCGGGGAAACACGGTACATTCGATTAAAACCTGTAAGCTAACGGTTCAGCAAAAGCGACGGATAAAATAAATACCAGATAAAATAAGTATTAAGACATTCATTTTCTAAAACCTTTCCAGGCGGTGCCTCAGCATATATATATATTATATATATATAATACAAATAATAAATGAGTATATGCATATATACGTACTTGTATGTACATACTTACATCTACCTTTATATATAGATGCATATCTGGGTACAGGACATTGCAAACAAAACGTAGACAAAATGATAAACAAGTGCAGAAAACACACAGGCCACATAGAGAACATTTCCTTCATCAGCTGCCACCATTCAACACTGGCGTTATATATATATATATATATATATATATATATATATATATATATATATATAACCACAGAGTTACTATCGGGTTTGCAGTAGAAAATAAGATGCCTCGTGATTGAAAATCGAGTTTCTTAATCCTTCATTTAATGTTTTAATGAAGCGGAATTTTCTGTAAAATATATGCATGAGTTTCGTGCCAAAATATATTTGGGAAACGCTGTACTAATATTATGAATAACATATCTGTTTTCAGTAACAAACTATTTCGTATAGAGGGCATAAAGATTAAAATAAAGTAAATTTCGCTTTGTTGTATGGGATTTCGCTTTGTCTTATGGAATATAAAGCGTCGAAGTGATCGCAGAGCAACGTGAAATGAAGTGTTTTACCCAAGAACACAATGCACCACCTGGTCTAGGAATTGAAATCATGATCTAGTGAGCTGAGTTCAACACCCTAACCACTAAGCCATGCACCCTCATTATAAATATAGCTCTGATGCTCTAACGCAGGAACAAGTGCCATGGGACCCATGTTCACCAAAGAACCGAGTTGTCAGAAAAGGAAAGGAAAATTGCTATATTATTCAACTAGAGATCAGTTTCGATCTCGGATCTTTTCTGTTTGGCTGCCAATTTTCAATCGCTTCAATTTGCATTTGAATTGATTTCATAATTGGTGTAATGATGTAGTTTTATATGCTAATCAATACCATGGAATTCATTTTCGCCATAAATCAGTAAATAAAGTTATTAACTTTTAAAGTTTGCAAATTTTGGGTAATTTTAGCCAATCGTAAGCCAGACACATTCATGCCTGTATCCATAGTAACAAGCCAAACACGAGGACTCTTTTGTCTGCGAGATAGCACGTGCTGAGAAATATATTCTACGCGAAATGTGCCCATCTGCTGCTTGTATACTAGCCGAGAGATGTTTTTGCATAATCGTATGAATTCCCGAGTATAGAATACAAATTCGCAACAACTTTCTGAAAATTCCAAAAAATTAAAGAAAGTTATGTCGTGCGTAAAGGAGAAGTTGAATTTATTTACAGTTTCATGTTAAAACGCATCACGCACAAAATGACAGCTTCCAAATCCTGTTTTCTGATTGGGTGAAAATGATCAAACTTTAAACCTCTACAACTTTAAAAAAAAATTTCTGGAAAAAGTGAAATACCTCCTGAGATTCAACTTGGAAAACTACATTAATACACTAAATTTTGAAATTTTCAATTAACTTCAAAATTTCCATAGATGAAACCAAACAGAAAAGATCCTTGATCTCTGCTGTCCGGACCCGTTTTGGGGCATTCAACTAACGTATATTGTTCCACCACATCGTTCGGAAATGTCATACTTTGTAAACCCCACCACCATCACCAAAACATCGCCTCGTTAATACATCTTTAAATCTGAATACAAAACAGAGAGCTGTCAACAGGAGCGAACGTCCTACCAACACAACAAACCACGTGATTAAACTGCCTGAAACCAAAATGCCTGCTGATAACTACCGAAAAGCATAACAGTCATAGACAACACTGCCAATCATTTAATTAGCCTAAAGCGGAATATGTTGATACTTATCAAAAATATATGACGTCGCCGACAATACTACCAGTCACGTGATTATTTCTGAACCCAAACTTATCTGCTGTTATCAGTCAATAGGAATTGAACGTTGGACGTCATCGATAACGCTGCGAACCACGTGATCGATTACTTAACAAACCACAAGAAAAATTTAAAGATGCGCTAAATATTTTGAATACTTTGAACTAGCAGTTCTCACGCCGACAGAAATCAGATCAACCTCACCTTTCCCTGCAAAACATTAATGAACATATTTTGCCCTTCCTTTATTAATGAAAATACAAAATGGTTTGTATTGATATTAACCACAAGTAGGCTTTGTAACCAGCTGAGTAGAAAACCCTTCCTGTGTGCGCGGGGCTGGTCGTGTTATCAGAATGAATGACGAAAGAATACCCAAAGTCCTATTGTACTGCCAGCTTGATAGCGGGCACAAGGATGTTGGTCGACCCAGCAGTCAATATAGCTCACACCAGATAAGGTATTGGTTTCCTCATCGCTAGTCGCTAATTCATTCCTTCTAACTTAGGTTAACTTCTCTTAGCATAGCGTTCTCGCCATCCTACTAACAGCGTAACCCTGTTGTCTCTCTGCAACATCTTTGAGCTAACAGCCTTGTAGTGAACAGAATGGAGATCGTCGGGTCAAAATGGTTTAAGACACTTTGTTTTAACCAGCATTAACAGGCCTAGGGGTGCAAGGTAAAGGAGAAAAGCGGCTGCACATATACCGCCTGCACTGACCCGTAATCCTCATACTTGCAACATCTACTGTTGTTTTTGCAAATCGTTGGTGGGATTCGATATAATTGAGAAGAAAAGTGCAGGTTGTCGGATCCTCATACGTTGAAAGCGACAGGAGGGTCCATCATACATACATATATATATATATATATATATATATATATATATATATATATATATATATATATATACATATATATATATGTAAGAACGACCGTGCGAACCCAAAAAGGAGAAATGGTGACGAATGGAAAAACAGGGCTCCTTTTATTAAACGTGTCACACGGTCGAACACAAAATTATATCAAATGATATATTTAGATATATTATACTTCGATAACATAGTGAATTCGTAACTGGCCAGTAAAGGAAGACGATAGAACACAACCGATAGAGATGAATAACAGAAATATTTATTGTGACATTAAAATGTATGTTTGTGTGAGTGTGAATGCGACATATTAAAACATAATAAAAGACAGGCCGTCGTATAAAGAAAAGAGTGTGTGTAAGTGATACATGTATGTGTATGCGTGATATACAGCAGATATAAAAAGAGTCAGTAACACATATACGAATTTGCCAGTTCTTAGAGTACACAATAGTAACAGTCTGTATGTAAGAAGTTGAGGCGTGTGTGGCAGAGCGATCACTCGTTGTGATGTTAGGGCTTCCATGCCGAGCCGGGTTCTGGAATACAGATGTTCGTTGCAGGCTGGGCTCTTGGCTGTAATTTCGTGACGAAGGTGAATCGCACAAACAGAATCGAAGAGAGAAGTGCCACGGTTACTGTTTGGTAGCTTGTGTACGTGGAAAGTCGTGTTGACGATGTTGGCGACGTCGGTGGCGAATCTTGTAGTTCGCAGTGTCGTGTTGACTGGCGGCGGCGATGCTGGTAGTAGTCGTAGATTCGTGTTGATGTAGTCGCTGGAACTGCTGCTGCTGATCTGTGTGGTACACGGAACAGTCTCTAAGAGAACTGAACCGAGACGAATTTTGCCGCTGAATTTAGGCTATTTAAAGCAAAATAAGGGCTCCAGAAAGGTATTAGAAAAACACTATCACGTGACCTTATTAGGAGCTGTGATTGGTCAGTTTGCGTTCTGGCGGGAACGGTACGAAGCAGTTGCCGCTTCAAATAATAATTAGTCATGTGATGACAGGGAAAGATGTTTTCTACTACGCCCGCGCTTGTTTATATATAATAGTGAGAAGATGGTTTGTTTTGTATATAATGGCGATAGGTAGTTTCACTACATATATATATATATGTGTGTGTGTGTGTGTGTATGTATGTATGCATGTATGTATAAAAGATAGAGGTAGAAATAGCACAGAAGAAGTCTAAGGTATTTCAATTTAAGAGGGAATTTAATAAAATTTTTATATATAAAAACTTGATTTGTATAGATCTCTAATCTTTATTTCAAACTATACACACACACACACACACACACACACACACACATATATATATATATATATATATATATATATATCATATTGTATCATGTATATTGATATAAATTTGAAATGGTTGTAAGCCAATAAAAAAAACCCCACAAATAAATGTTTTTAACCCATTATTGATGTGTCTCGGGATTAAGCAATTCTACCGCTGCTGCTGCTGGATACTTTTGTGTTTTTCTAAGCATTGTACGTCTATGTGAGATGCTTCTTCATATCAGAAATAACCCTTTCTACTGGCGGCACAAAGCCTCATGTTTGTGGGGAAGGGAGTAGTCGATTACATCGACTCCAGTACTCAACTGGTACTTAATTTATCGACTCCGAAAGGATGAAAGGCAAAGTCGACATCGGCAGAATCCATACAAGAAATAATGCCACACGTATCTAAACGTCAACACAGAGACACATACATAGACATACATACACGCTGTCTTTCTCTTTCTCTCTCTTACACACAAACACACGTGCGGGATCAGATTGCATGAGAGTGCTACTGTTAACATGTAATCAGTACAACCCGCTGCATATTCGGGTCGGCAGTCACTAAACTGGTAACCCCGTGAAGCAGATTTGTGCAAGAGATTTTCAACACCTTGCAAGTACGAGAAACAAGAAACAAGGGCGGATGAAATCGTGAGTCAATTGCTCATCCAATGATGCATACATATAGTCAAGGCCGGCGCTAGAAAGTGTGGGGGACCTAATCAATCTTACCAGTTACAATTGGTGAACCCGAACAAGAGAATTGCAGCCTTCACAAAAAACCTAACCGTTACATATATATACATAGCAAGAGACTGGTTCTGCGTCGTAGCCACAACTTCTTATACGACATGTGCTAGGAATTGTCAGGGTCGGGGGAGCTCTACTCTATAAAGGCTTAAGATTGATGTTTTATGTTTTGTGTAGTACGCCAGTCCCGGCCGCGAAATTTTTTTCCAACAAGAGTTCCGGACCCCAATCAGAGTTCACCTTCTTGTCAAGTTAACAAATGTTGGCATTCAAAATGGCGACCTGTTTCTATGCGAATCTTGTATTGTGCTCTCACTCAGATGCCAGTATCATCGATACTGAACACATACGCTTGTTAGCGGTAGGTTTGAATTACTATAGCAATTTTTGTAAACGACCGTGCGGAAGGAGAGGTGACGAGAATGGCTCCTTTAGTACATCGCACGGTCGATACAAATAAAATATGAAAAAGGGTAAATGAGTATAAGTGCCAGAAGGAAAACTGAGACACAACCGGTAGAAGGTTTAAGAGAAGATTTTATTGATAGGTTAACATGTGTGTGCGTCATATATATAATAATAGACAGGCCGTCATGTATACAAAGTGTGTGTGTTCAAACATGGATATATGCGTGTGCGATAAGTACAGAGCATTGAAAGAGTCTATGATATGACGTTAGAAGAATGTTCAGACACAAGGATGATAAATACCAGTTCGTAGTCAATGTACACGATAGTTGAGATGCTGCATCAAGAAGTTGAGGCTGCAATGCAGAGCCGGTGAGTGGCACATGTCGTATAAGAAGTTGTGGCTACGACGCAGAACCAGTCTCTTGCTATGTATATATATGTAACGGTTAGGTTTTTTGTGAAGGCTGCAATTCTCTTGTTCGGGTTCACCAATTGTAACTGGTAAGATTGATTAGGTCCACAATAATATGAAATGTCGAAGTCAGCAGTTGTGACGATGAAAATTTGTTGTTATAACGACAAGTTGCAGGATGTGAAAGATGAACAATGCATGAAGTTTTTAGAAAGTATTTATTTACCGTTACGTTGAAAAATACCATACCTCGACGGGCGAAGTAAAGTTTGTGTTTGTGTCCTCTTCGTTGTTTAGTAGTAATTACAGAGAGAGATAGAATGACGTTGTAAGAGAACAGAATTAGAGCTAGTGAAAGTTGTAGGGTTGTGGGACGTTGTTTCACAGTTGCTGGCAGTAAACTTCATTTCTCCCTCTGGCCAAGGTTCTAACTGGTCAGCCAGACTTCGTTCTCATTGAGTCGTCACCATGTGACTGAACTGGTTGAGTCGTCACCGACTGGTGACTAAACCAACTTTTTGCTTGGGGTTTCTTGCTTTTATAACAATCCAGAAGGATAGACATATCATTGAGAACAATAGATTTAGTTGGTGGTCTTGTTATCTCTATTCTAGCTTTTGGAGAAGTAGAAGAGGTTAGAGAGGGTCAAGTGGTGAAGACATTATTTCGGCCTAGCTAAAGGCATTTGGAATATGTAAAACTGCTGTCAGAGAAAAACCATTGTTCCACCGTGGGAAAAGTTCTGTTGCAGTGTTAATTTAAATTTGGCTATGGTGGATCGAATCCACTTCATGCATGCAAGATTCACTACATATACATATATACGACGGGCTTTCAGTTTCTGTCTACCAATTCCACTCACAAGGCTTTGGTCGGCCTAGGGCTATAGTAGAAGACACTTGCCCAAGGTGCCACGCATGGGACTGAACCCGGGACCATGTGGTTGGGAAGTAAGCTTCTTATCACACAGCCACACCTGCGCCTATTCTCACGGCCACTGAATATCTTTTCAAGAATATTTCTATAATAAATCAAAATTGATTCTTTATTAGATGTTCGATAGACTGCATATATCGCTATGGTTGCAAACCACATGATCGCATACATCTTTGGTTACAAGTGTGTATATGTCTGTCTGTCTATGTGTGTGTGTGTGTGTGTGTGTATGTATGTATGTATGTGTACGTGTGTGTATGCAGTGTGTATCTGTCGGTCTCCCTCTCTTTCTTTCCCCCTCTTTCCCTCCGTCTTCATCACTCTGTCTGTCTCTCTCTTTCACCTTCCCTTCCAGACATGCGCTGTCTTTCTATTTGAGCGCGTGCGAGTAATACACACGTATGATCTTATGTATACGGATCAAATCCCAAAGAATCTACGAGCTGACACCTATGTTGTTGCTAGAAATGATGGGAAGTATAGATTCTTTTATTCTTTATTCTTTTATTTGTTTCAGTCATTTGACTGCGGCCATGCTGGAGCACCGCCTTTAGTCGCTAAGTTACGGGGATGTAAACACACCAGCATCAGTTGTCAAGCAATGATGGGGAGACAAACATCGACACACAAACACACACATACACACAGATATATATATATATATATATATATATATATATATATATATATATATATATATATATATATATATATATATATAAGACGGGCTTCTTCCAGTTTCCATCTACCAAATCCACTCACAAGGCTTTGGTCGGCTCGAGGCTATAGTAGAAGACACTTGCCCAAGGTGCGACGCAGTGGGACTGAACCCAGAACTTTGTGGTTGGTAGGTAAGCTACTTATCACACAGCCATCCTGCGCCTAAATAACTTATTCTATGTAGATATATACGCACGAACCAGCTGAGGAACACCTCCCTTAAATCGCACCTTACTCTCTTGTGCTTGCAAGCAACTGATGCTCCCAGGAGACTGATAATTTGGTAGACAGCTCCTAGAAATAGCCGTCAGACGCACACACACACACACACACACACACACACACACACACGTATATAAATCTAAGAAGTACACGACTGTGTCATCTTCCTTCCTCATTACGCTTATATATAAGTATACATTAATCTGGATCGCTCTGAGTGCTAGGCACTTAGGTCACCCTTGCATATGCGAATGGTGGAAAATTAATGTCCCACACTGAAATACATAAATGCATATATACATATATTCATGCATACACGCACAAACACACAGAGACTCACTCATTCACACGCACGCACACACGCAGACACATACACCCACACGCACGCACAACTGACACTAACTGGTACTCCGTCGGTTTCGACGACGAGACTCAGTTGAACCGATCAACAGAACAGCCTGCTAGTGGACGCACAAGTGGTTGAGCACTCTACAGGCACGCGTACACTTAACTAGTTCTCAGGCAGATTAGACGTGACACAATGTGATACATAAAACACAGTGCATTTTAGATTTAAAAGTTATAATACATTGGTGTAATAAAAATTTGAGATGATAAAACATTAAAAGGACGTGCTAAAATACCACGAAAATAATACAAGAATTTGAAAATTCCATGTACGGCCGTTCAGTGACGTGCCAAGTAATATGATATATTTCATTTTTTTAAAAACCATTATTCAATTACATACCAGCCACTCAAGAAAAAAAGTGGCTGGTATGTAATTGAATAATAGTATTTCTGTATTTGTTTTTTTTTTGTATTGTGTGAAAACATCCTGGTGAGGGGAGTGCCAGTTTTTAAAAATAGGAAATATATCATATTACTTGGCACGTCACTGAAACGGATTTTCAAATTCTTGTATTATTTTCGTGGTATTTTAGTACGTCCTTTCAATGTTTTATCATCTCAA
>NC_142952.1:23550298-23600298 GCF_046866305.1 Octopus bimaculoides
GAGAACCTGTGTTTTGCCTCTTCTTTACTCGACTGCTGGAGTCTTAGCAACACGAAGAATAAGAAATTAATGGGAGAAAGGCGATATTCAACCGATATCCAGAACTTTTTTTGTCCAACCCATGTGTATATGTGTGTGTGCGTGCGCGTGTGTGCTCTTTTATTCGCATTAAATGCATATTGAAAGCTTAAAACACGTGCTATCGTTATATCATTGTTTTGTCGTTTAACGATTGTAGTCACGCACAAAATGACAGCTTCCAAATCCTGTTTTTTGATTGGGTAAAAATGATCAAACTTTAAACCTTTCTAACATTTTAAAAAAGATTTTTCTGGAACAAATGAATTAGGCCCTTATATTCTGCGTGAAAAATCGAAACAATACATCAAAATTGAAAATTTTCACTCAATTTTAAAATTTCAAAAAATATAGTCGGACAGAAAAGATTCGATGTGGGTTCGCGTCCCACGAGCAGCCTTCGCCTTTTTCCAACCAACGGATTATTCATAGCTTTATCTACTTCAGGTTTCACTGTTAAACCGATTTATTTCGAATCTCACGAAGTTTCTAAATTTTATGACGTAAACAATGTACAAATACATACACACACACACACACACACACACACACACACATACACATACATTTTTTTTAAAGTTCAAGTTGGTGACTAACAATGCGACAAGACGTTTTGAGTTAAGAGAGTTCCCAGCGTTTGTAAATATTTGGTCGAGTCTTGCCAATAGAGAAAGAGGCGGTTTCCAACCTAGGTCATTGCAATTTCAACGTCAACAACAGGATATATGTATGTATGTATTATTTTACTTGTTTCAATCATCTGATTGCGGCCAGTATGGAGCACCACCTCAATGTATACGTTCCTATATTTTTGTTCGTTAGAAAATAGCTTACTGTGTTTCCCCGAAAATAAAATCTACTCTGAAAATAATCCCTGCCATGATTTTTCCGGGTGTTTTTAATGTAAGCCCTACCCCGAAAATAAGACCTAGTCAAAAATGCATCAGCTTGTTAGCAAGACCATGTGATGTTTGCAAAATAAACCAACTACCGCAGCTTGGCTAAAGTCTGCGCTAAGCGCGCATGCACGGAGTTGACTCCCTTGGCTTGACTCTTTTGTCCCCCAGGCAAGATGAGAGCAAATAAAAAGAGTTATTCCGTGGAGTACAAGAAAAGAATTGTGGAAAAGTCACATAAGAATCTTTCGGCTTTCTGTAAGGAGAAGATGTTGGATCTCCGAATGGTTTGAAAATGGCGAGCAGAGTACGATAATCTCAGCAGACAGGTGGATGAGGGAAGTGCTAAGAAGCGCAAGTGTGGATCAGGTCGACAACCGTTATTTTCGAAGCTGGAAGATATCACCTCGGGATGGATTGCTAACAGAAGTACAAAGGCTTTGGTTGTACGCAGAGCTGATATTCAAGAATTTGCTCTTGGAATGGCACTACAGTTGGATATACCCCCAGAGATATTCAAAGCATCACCTCATTGGTTGGATAACTTCCTTGGGCGATATGAGCTCTCTCTCTTAGAAGATAGGCAACACTGTTCAAGCTGGAGCATGCTGAAGTGATCCAACGTACACTTGCATTCAAGTCCTTCGTTGATGGTATCTACTTTTCTAAAGACAATCTCCCCAATATAATTGGTATGGACGAGACTGCAGTATTTATGGGCCAAGGATCTAAAACGACAACTGAACAGACAGATGCCTCGTCAATCAGCGTTGCCTCAACAGGATACGAAAGTGCAAGAGTTATCACAAAAGGCAAAAAAGAGAAAACAGAGCGAGTTTTGGTCATTATGTCTTTGAAATGGAAAAGTCTTGGTGCACACAAGCTGTTATAAGAAAATGGATTGATTTAATTATGCCACTTGTTTTACGTAGTTCTGAGCCAGTACTCATCGCGCAAAAGATATGAAAACCTTCCTTTCTGAAAGAAGAATTGACCACATAATGATTCCCACAGAAATGATTTCATATCTACAAACATTAATTCTTGTAAAATAAAAAAAGCCCTTCAAGGATTATTTGCGGATGGAAGTGAATGAATATATCGAACATAGAATGGAGAGAAATTAGCGTGGAAACTTTGTCAAACGCAACCTCTAAATAGTCGTGAAATGGGTGAAGAATTCATGAAATAAAATTACCAACAATTGCTTTGCCAATGCACTACGAGGAGGGTACTTGGACAAAAAGTGTTCATTTAAGGAAAGTTATATTGCCAAACATGAGAGATTGAGGTCCATGATTCTACAGGAAATGGTTTTGCAAGAAATTCAGTCTGAAGTTCAGGATTTCGATGATTTATGTTCCAGAAGAGGATGAAATGTTTGTACTTGACGAAAAACAATAAACAAATAAACTTTGGGAAATAAAAACATGGGTTTCCTTTTTTTTACAATTTTTTCCTTTTACACGAGGACATGAGACTTTTTTGCCTTTCTTGGATTTTTCCGCAAAAATATAAGACATCCCCCGAAAATAAGCCTTAGTGCATTTTTGGATGCAAAATTAACATTTTCGGTGAAATACGATATAAACGTTTCAGTATTTCTAGAAGTACGTTTTTTTTTTACTATTTAGTGACTAATTTACAGTGTTAGTTCAGTTTCGATTCTACCTGATTGCAAATAATCAAATTTGTTAGCCATACAAGATTTGTATTTTTGTCTCTTATGGAGTGAGTAGGGAGTGGTTAAGAACTATGAATTTCAGAGGTGTATAGTTTGAGAAGAGGTGAGTGTTACATTTCGTTTGACTAAGCTGTGATTTAATAGGCTCTGATCCCCTTTTTGCCTAGCCGCAATGCTTCGACTTTCCGCATAACTGTAGTAGGAATATTTGGCAGAGTCCCCAAACACCAACTCGCTGCCTAGGAATGGAATTCGAATCAGTGTCTTCAGACGTAAATATGATTAAATTACATAAAAGAGGTTTGTCAAGGATTGATAACATCAACGAACAACTGACCACTCAAATCTCTGGTTGAAACATTAAGAACTTTTTAACAATACCTGGGCCGACCAACAGATGCTTAACTCATTAGAATCTCAATGCTTTAAACAACACATGAGAAGATATGTCTACTTAATTCCAGTTTCCTAGAAGAAAATATAGCTTTCAAATGCTCATGCCAGTAGACTAATCATCTAAAGGTTGTATAGCCTTGACCACTAATCGTTTACTTATCCGAATGCTAAGGGGAAATTTACATAATCCGTTTAACTGACCGAGTATAAATTGCGCGCGTGTGTATACTTGTGCATGCTTGTGTTTGTGCATGTGTTAGCGCGTGTGTGTGTGCGTGTGTAGAATTTTATGCAAATTTTCTTATAAAATGAAGACATATTTCAGTCAATGAATCCCTTTAAATACAGTTTACCATAAGTGATTATCTATACATACATACATACATACACACACACACACACGCACGCACGCACACACACACACACACACACACACACACACACACACACACACACACACACACACACACACACACATATATATATATACACATACATTACATACATACATACATACAGATAGACAGACAGACAGACAGCTACAGGTGTGATTGTGTGGTAAGAAGTTTGCTTCCTTTCTTTATGTTTGTCTGTCCTTGTTTGTCCTCTCTGTGTAACGCCTTTAATGGCGAATTTCATGAAATAAAGAAGTTTGCTTCCTAACCACGTGTTTCTAGGTTCAGTCCCACTGCGTGGCACCTTGGGTAGGTGTCCTCTACTATAGCCTCGGGATGACCAAAACCTTGCGAGTGTATTTAGTTGACGGAAACTGAAAGAAGTCCGTCGCATATACGTATCCATCTATGTGCGTGCTTTTGTGTTTGCCCCCACCTCCCACCGCTTGACAACCGGTGCTAGTGTGTTTTCGTCCCCGCAACGTAGCGATCTGACAAAAGACCGATAGGATAACTAGCAGGCTTTAAAAAATAAGTTCTGGGATCAGTTCATTCAACAAAACATTCTTCAAGGCAGTGCCCCAGCATGGCTGCAGTCTAATGACTGAAACAAGTAACACACACACACACACACACACACACACACACACACACACACACACACACACACATACACACATTTGTATGTATCTATTCTTCCCGAGGGTCAAACTAATACACCTGCTTGTTGTTCCTTCACCTGTCTTCGTCTTTTGTTTTCTGTAAATTCGAATTATATATATATGGATGTGTGTGTGTGTGTGTGGATGTGTGTGTGTGTGTGTGTGTGTGTGTGTATGGATGTGTGTGTGTATATACACGGCTATTGAATAAGAAACACGTGTCCATGACTGTTCTTCAGTCAAGAAGTCCGTTCTCTTCCTCAATGGTTTGTCAACTTTGGAGAATCCTTCATTCTTGAGATTACCCCCCCCCTTCTCATGTGGTGCTATTCTCAATTGCCATTTCGTTATTATTTACATCATCTAAAGGTGGATATAATTTTAATAAATCAAAAATTTATGTTGTATGGTATTTGATGTGCCTGTATTTGTCTCTGTTGTTCATATAAATGCTGCTGGTCACTGGATTACTCTTAGCTAATTTTTACATGTACATATGTATGTACGTGTATATATACATATATATGTACGTATATGTGTCATTATTCAATTTTATTTCAAGGTTTCCTGCCAATAGAGAAAGAGCCAGTTTCTAACCTAGATCCAAGGCTCCTTCATTGGAATTTCAACATCAACAGGATATTTTTGTATGTATGTATGTTTGTATGTATGTATGTATTTCTATAGCTGTCTATCTGTCTGTCTGTCTGTCTGTATGTATGTATGTATGTATGTATGTATACTCTTTACTCTTTTACTCTTTTGCCTGTTTCAGTCATTTGACTGCGGCCATGCTGGAGCACCGCCTTTAGTCGAGAAAATCGACCCCAGGACTTATTCTTTGTAAGCCTAGTACTTATTCTTACGGTCCTTTTGCCGAACCGCTAAGTTACGGGGACGTAAACACACCAGCATCGGTTGTCAAACGATATTGGAGGGACAAACACAGACACACGAACATATATATATATGCATATATACGACGAGCTTCTTTCAGTTTCCGTCTACCAAATCCACTCACAAGGCTTTGGTCGGCCCGAGGCTATAGTAGAAGACACTTGCCCAAGGTGTCACGCAGTGGGACTGAACCCGGAACCATGTGGTTGGTAAGCGAGCTACTTACCACACAGCCACTCGTGCGCCTATGTATGTATGTATGCATGCATGTATGTATTTCTATAGCTGTCTATCTGTCTATGTATGTATGTAAAGTCTCCTCTTCCTCCTTTTTCTTCTCCTCCTCCCCTCCATTATTATCATCTTATTCTTCTATTACTTCCTCCACCTTCTAATTCTTGTTCTTCACCGCATCTCACCGACCCAACCTTGTCAGACCGTCGCGTTGCTTCATTGATAATTACACACACACACACACGCACAAACACACACACATACGCGCGCACGCGCACAGATGAACGTATATACAAACCTATGGATACACAAACACATGCAAGCACATACACTCACACGCACTCACACATACATTAATACGCCCACATTCGCACGCACACTCTCCCACATACACACGCTCATGCAAAACATTCGTACAACACACACACACACACACGCACACACACACAACAACACGCAGACACACACACACAGACATACACAAGTACGCTCCTTTTACACGCACTCACACACATACATCTGCAATCACAAACACATACTTACACACACACGCATGCGCGCGCGCGCACACAGCGTCCATGATTCATCAAAATTTGTTATTTGGAATTGTGATTCATTCCGACAAGCAATAAACTAAACTTACTTGAAACACGGCGGTCATCGTTGGGGGGAGTCTCGGTGAGAGGGACAGGGTGAGAGAGAGAGGGACAGAGAGACAGAAAGAGAGAGAGGGGGGGGAGAGAAAGTGTGTGTGTTACATGTATATATTGGTGCAAGTGTGTATGAGTGTATGTGTGTGTGGATGACAGGAGGCCAAGGTAACATAATGATGTTACAGAAGGTGGGAGAGAAAGGAAAAGGTAGTTACAAATAACTACATACATATCGCAAGTTATCGATTTTTCTTACTCATAGACAGGAAGGAAACAAGATCGATCGAGTGGTTGATTAGCTTTCATTTATTTTTATTCTTTGTACTTTTTTTGCTCCGCTTTTTTTTTTTAATTTTATTTTCTCTTTAACAGATCCTTCAAAAAAATTTAAGGCACACACCATTCTGAATAATGACAGTAAGGTTTTCTCTACCAGCAATTATAATTCCATTGAGGGGACATTCCAGGCATGCAGAAGTCCTTGAGATGAAAGAATTTTTAAGATGTAAATAACCAAGGCTCATTCTAGAGCCCGACTTCCGGTTTCAACACACACACACACACACACACACACACACACACACACACACACACACACACACACACACACACACATACACACACACATACACACACGCATACACACACACACACAGAGAGGCGTAACCAGGATTTCAACACCGATGGAGTTCTGAAATATGAAAGCAAATAAACCATTAGCTATCGAATGCACGAATAGCAGAATTAATATAAGTACAGGATCTAAGTGTGTATGTGTGTGTGTGTGTGTGTGTAGGAGTAATTGTTGATAACAATCTCAGTTGGAGTGCCCACATCAACAATAAGGTCGATATAGCTCGTAGGATGAGCTCCTGGATACTAAGAACCTTCCAATCCAAAGAACAAGGTGTCATCATTCCACTTTTCTCCTCCTTTGTACGGCCACACCTCGAATACTGCTGACCCCCTGTGATCTTCCCATACAAAACAAAACATCTTGAAAATTGAATCACCCCAGAGGGCACTCACAAAACGAAATGAAGGCATGACTGATCTTGATTACTGGGACGGC
The DNA here is from genome assembly GCF_046866305.1 of Octopus bimaculoides. Classification (NCBI taxonomy): domain Eukaryota; kingdom Metazoa; phylum Mollusca; class Cephalopoda; order Octopoda; family Octopodidae; genus Octopus; species Octopus bimaculoides. The sequence goes on from NC_142952.1 coordinate 23,557,266, forward strand.
CTTAAAGCATTGGGACTTTACTCTCTCCAGCGCCGCCGCGAGCGGTACGTCATTTGCACGATGTGGAGAATATACCGCCAGCATTATCCAAACGACCTCAACTTCAAAATTCATCCATGGCTAGGACCGCGGGCAATACGCCCCTACCCAATTCGCGATCACAACGCGTAAATACACTGCAGCACAATTTCTTTTCCTCAACAGGCCTTGCCCTATTTAACATTGTCCCAAAACAGATCAAAAAGGTAAAAGATCCCATTACCTTTAAACGGAATCTGGACAAATTTCTTCAAGGAATACCAGACAAACCACCTGTACCTAGATACAACTCACTCAACAAGAAGTCCCTACTCGAATGGACCACGATACCACAAAACTTGATTTTAAAAGTATCTAGATAATCCTATCAGGTGGTGCTATTAAATTAGACATGGGCTGGACCAGTCTTTGTTCGATATATATATATATATATATATATATATATATAAGTATATATGATGTAGAGGTTAGTCAACCATCTAAGGAATAATAAATATCCAATATACTACTGGAGGGATACCTATTTATATTCAAAGGCTTACTGTTGCAAAGCAATAGTACAATTGAATAATAGGTATAAGTGGAGGTAAACAAAAGTTTATCCAGAATTTATATATGGCAAGAAAGAAAATGGAGAAGTGATTCAATTGACAAATATCAGTAAGATTTATTTAATACTAGCAGAGATACCCGGCGTTGCCCGTGTTACATACAATGGAAGAATTAGACTTTTCTGTTATATTTTCTCTAATGAACTGGAATACCTATGATTCGAATTTCATCAAAAAAATTCTAATCATGACACATGTATCCCATATTACTGATCTTTATGCACAGATTCCAAAATTCCAGTCTTATGGAACCTGTTAAAAGGATTTTGCTCCTGAAAAATGGAGGTCATGGAGCTCTAAAATGCGGGAATGAAGGTCCCTAATGGGGGTGGGTGTGTTAATGTCAACCAGAGAAGTTGAATTGTTGAGAATCTTTTTGACTTGGGTCTTGTATGCATTGTTCGAATTTCTTTGAAATAGGAAATATATGTATGTTCACTGGGTTTGTAAAAGAGAGAAAAGCTACAGGAAACCAAAAGACAAATGATAAGCAGTCAGCCACCCTACCCTAGTCGTTACTACTCCCCAATGTAGAATTCCTCACCATACAGGTGACAGGCACAGCCGTTAAATGCATTAGGGATCTATAACAATTAAAAGGGCATGACCCAACTGAAACATTAACAACTGTGTGACGTGAGGGTTAAGGGGGAAATGAAAGTGTCACCTCTGGAGTTTGCAAATGACCACTACACCGATAGGTAACTGGAGAGAATAAATTTCTGATCTATAAATGTCTTTGAATAACCAGTCACTCATCTGGGAAGGCCTTGAAATCAATGTTACCAACTGGGGGCTATGTGTGACCCAGTAATAATAAAAAGACTCAAAGGAGGTCTGCAACCAAATAACTTTACTGAACACTTTGCAACTGAATCAGTGGAGGGAAAGATGCCTCTCATTTACTTGACAATTTATGCACCTCATTGCAGAAATCACAATCTAAGTATATCTGAAAGGATAGTCTTACACTGTTGTACCATTGAATTACAAATAACGCTCATCTTTTGTGCTCGAGTGACCCTACAGCTTCCCAGAGTACAACTGCATTCGTCTTTGCTTAGATAAAATGACTAAATTGTGGGTGTTAAGTCCCCATGACATAGATGCCAACCTGGGGAATGTTACAGTGTTGAAATATACATATGCCATCAAGCTGTACCTCGAAATAAAAAGAGCAAATCCTATGCGCGATAGATATTTCCTGCAATCAGACTTGGACCCAATGCAGCAATAGATTTCTGACTAGCAACTCAAGCTTGCTGTGGACAAGTGCGTCACCATACACTTTGGGAGGAAAAATCCAGCCTTTACATACTCTCTTAGCAACACCAATCTCAAGAAGTCTTCTAGCGAATGTGATCTGGACAAACCACATCTCTAAGATTGTCAAGAAGGCTGAGGGTGTTCTTGCATCACTCAATAAGATCTTTGTCAGTCGCTCTCCAGCTACCTATTTAAAACTAAATTTACAATTTTACGTCAACACTTAGGATTTGCATCAGCAGTTTGGACCCCCTGTCTTGCTCGGTATATAAATCTTTTGGAAACTGTTCAGAAACGTGCAACAAAACGAATACCTGTCCTCAGGCATCTACCATACTCTGAACGTCTTGTTTTCCTGAGCATGGATACATTGAAGCTCAGACGTCTGGCAACTGACTTGGTAAACATCCATGATATTACACACCATCTTTCTAATATACTACTGTGGATCTCCATCTTACTATTTTGTTAGCGTAGATCTCCAAGAATTTTATATGCCTCCCCAGGGGTCATATGGAGCCCAGTTGAGAAGCACTGGACTAAACAATTGAGCCTTCAATCCTGACGAAATACAGAAAAGCTCGGCTTCTACAAAGGAATCTTTGTAAACCTCTGCAGCTGATATCGTCGACAATTGAAGCAGTTGTAGTCAGGATCGGTTGGATAAAAATAACAAAGGAATCCAAGAAACATATAAGTGAAGGGCGTCAGCTATGAAATTTTATATGAATTTAGCAATGGTGATGCCAGTTTGCAAGAGAAATTTTAATGAAATTGTGAACTTGTTAATTCATTGCTCACGACATTTGGTACACACCCGTCAGTATGTCGTAGGAGGACAAGCACTAAGTCTGTTTGTGTCTCACACACACATACACACACACACACACACACACACACACACACTCATACATACATACATACATACATACATACATACATACATGCACGCATACATACATGCACACATGCATACATACATACATACATACATACATACCTGCACCGCATACATACATGCATACATACATACATACATGCATACATACTTACATACATACATGCATACATACTTACATACATACATACATACATACATACATACACGATCTCTTTCAGACAGCACTTGCTAAACAACAGCATCAAAAACATTAACTTAATGCTGAAAAGTGAAGAAAACAATATCCTACATGTTGGCAGCCATCTCCTCAGGAAGCACTGTCTTCATGATGACCGGCCATATAACCTCAAAACAGCTGGACTGCCATACCTCAAAGAAGACGTGGAGGTAAAATGCTCAGCATACCAAAAAAAAAAAAAAAAAAAAAGACCATGCATGTGTAAGTTTCTCGTAGACTTGAAAAAGATGGTACCATTGACATGAAACGATGCCTCTCTTGGAATCGTGACCATTACATCACATCACACTTCGATGGCTATGCATTTGCAATCCAAGAACAGGAGATTTTTATTAGATACTTAATCAACAAAAGAGACAGCGAAGTCTTTAGAGTTCCAAGACGCAACCGTAAATGGAGATTATGTTATACTTTTGCAGAAGACATCACACATGTGATTAGCAACTGTATAAAAATGTCATTAAGATACTACCTCTCTATACGACAAGACGTCGCAAATATACAATGCTATTCGGAAAAAGAGACTGTCCTGGAATAAATACAGAGAACCTCCCTGTTATTGAATACGAACACAAATATCAGCACAAGAAATACTGGTGGAACATTCCCATCAAAACATCTATCAGGTGTAAGCATAACAGGCCAGATATTGTTGTTTGGGACAGTCAAGGAAAAGTATGTGCCGTCATAAAAATCAGCTGCCCTGCTGATGTGAATATCTCTTTGAAAATCGAAAAGAAAGAGGTTAACTATGGACAATTGCTTTGAAGCCTCCAGCTTCTATATCTGGATTACAAATTTAATAATAATTGGAGCGCTTGGTTTTGTAAGTAAAAGCTTAACTGTTAGTGTGGATAAGCTTGGAAAGAGATCAACCAACTGATTCGCACATTATAAATACAATCTGTAACCTTGCATAGTAAAACTATGCAAGATTTTTCTCAGGTTTAAAATGTGACATTTTTTTCCATTATTTACATTCTAAAGATGGAGCTTTGTATCTTGGTTAGAAACCAGCTCCTTCTTCAGAAGAAGAATTTGAATGATTAAAAACAAAAGAGACATGCATACATACATATAGATACACTGACAAGGTATTGGTTGGATCGGTACTGTATTAGAAGACTTGTCCAAGGTACTGCACAGTGGAACCGAACCCAAAACTACAAAACCAGATAGTTGCAAAGCGAGGTTCTTAACCAAACCCGGATCCCTGCACCTATATATATGTATATGTATATGTATATACATATGTAGCGGGCTGGATGTGATGTGCCATATCAGTTCGATATGATGTAGCCCACTACTGAATGTCGCGTGTAGATGTAACGCTTGAAGGTTCTTACGTCAGAGTACCAGTAAACATCGAAGAATCAACACCAAGAAGGAAGAAATATTATTTACTTACGTTTATTCGTTTGCCCAACAGGTAGTTAAAGAGACAGTAGCAATTTGAGGGATAGAGACAAGGATGGCTTACTGGTTAGTAGTTTATAATGTAGAAAAGGGTTGTTTGTCAGTAGAGAGTGAGAGTAAAGAATGCATGGTGCTGACTAGAAAGGCATAAATGATAAAGGCGGCATCGCCTTTCTTGCGGCCGAAAGACTCTCTTCGCATGTCGAGCGAAGGGCGAAGGGAAGTGCTGATCTTGGTTAAGGCTGACGCAAAAGGGGTGCTGCTCCTTGGTCTGGCTGACACAAAAGAGGAAGAGATAGGAAATTCTCTCTGTTATATAGACTATGGTCAATAATGTAGGTCAAACCCTAAACAAAGGACTGACCTTTCCTTGACCAGCACAGGTCCTAGGGGTTTGAGTGTGTGGTGTTTGCGGGAGATTAGAAGTAAGACACCTACCTTCTCTTCGTCGACGGAGACCTCTCCGGTGGTAACGCACCCTTCCACGTGGCCCAACCCGAACGCTAAAAATAGCAGCTGCTGTCCCGCGCAATCTCGTCAGCAATGCCCGTCCTCACTTCCCTGTGGCAATGCTGCTGGCTTCATGATGAAACCATGATTTATCTACAAGTCCGAGAACCCGAGGGCCTTCAAAAATAAGAATAAAAACCTGCTGCCTGTCCACTGGATGCACAACCCCAAGGCCTGAATTACCAAAAGTCTAACTTGGAGTCGGTTCCACCAATGCTTCATCCCTCAAGCTAAGGAATACCTCCAAAACGTATGCATAGAATTCAAGGTGTTGTTTGTTATGGACAATGCTGGTGGTCACACTTTGGATCTGAATCACGAGGGAGTTCAAGTCGAGTTCCACCCTGCCAACACCACCTCCCTCATCCACCCTATGGATCAAGGCGTGATCCGTGCCTTCAATGCACTTTACACTCTGAACTCTCCAACACTTTGTGGATGCAATGGATTCGGGCGAGAATTTCAAGTTAAAGGAGTATTGGCGTAAATTCTCGATTGCAACGTGCCTGTCAGAGATGAAACCAGAAACTGTCATCGCATGCTGGACGAATGTGTGGCCAGGACTAAGATGGCTTCTCACTTGTGGTGAAACTGGCAAAGGTACTTGGCAAAGGTTTTGACGGCATCACACAAGATGAGGTCAACGACCTCATCGATGCCCACTCTGAAACCCTGACAGACGAAGATTTGTTGGAGTTAACGAAGTCTGCCAGCGAGAAGGACGATGGGGTGGGCCTGGCAGTTGAACGTCTGTCCGACCTTTTAAGGACAGCAAAGCTATTGCAAGAGAAGGCGGAAGCAAGGGATCCCTATATGGTTCGGCCTCTCCAATTTATAAATACCATCGATGCTGCCATGCAGTTATATAAAACTCTCCTCACTACCATGAAGAAACAACGACAGCAACTTTCCATCACAATTTTCCTCAAGGCCACAAAGAAAACCTTGCACGAAGACACGACATCCCTTAAAATACCCGAAGAACAGGCGTCACCCGAAGAGCTTTAAATCTTCTCTCCTGTGCAGTCATTACCTTCATTATTTTCATCGTCATCGTTTTAAATCACTATCATTCATTATTGGTGAGTAACTGTACATTTTACTCTATTTTTAAAATTAAATTACTATTAAATATAATATAATATAATTTAATATTATATATATATATATATATATATATATATATATATATATATATATATATATATATATATATATATATATATATATATATATATAATATATATATTTATAATATAATATATATATTTTTTCTGATGTTATATTTATTCCTGAATGATGTGTAAAGAAATTTTGATTTAAGCCTCTTAATGAATTCTTTATACTGAAATATATATTGAAGAAGATAAATATGTTCTTTTGAATTTATACGTTTTTGCGTCGTAACTCCTTTATTATTATTATTATTATTATTATTATTATTATATATATATATATATATATATATATATATATATATATATATATATATACTTATGTACATATTTATGGGCCACGTCCAATATTTGCGGTTTTTCACAATTCGCGGGTGCTCTAGGAACGTAACCCCGCGAATACCGACGGACTACTGTATATATATATATATATATATATATACTAGCAGAAATACCCGGCGTTGCCCGGGTTAAAGAGAATAATGAAATCTAAAAACGCCGTCTAGACTACGCATCATCTTTATATATAGAGATGTATATACACACACGTATATATATGTATATCAATATAAATATATGAAAGTCAATGAAGTTTCGTAAAAGAAGGTGATCACATACATACTTTCTTGCTGTTGTGATAACACCTCGTTGTAAACTATGTTCCTTGTTTTCCCCTGTGGAGCATATACAAATAGGTTTTTTTTTTGCTGCCCACTCTTGAGCAGCCACCATACAGTTGTCCATGTGAGAAGCAGGGCTCTTCCAAGAGAAGACCAGCTACAGACAGTGTTTGACCCTGATATTTGTTTATGGACATGGCAAAAGTCACACGAAGGGGGAATTGTAGTCTTCTGAATGTAAAAGGAATGTCTGCTCCTGATGGAGTAAGAGGAATTCTTGGAATAAAGTCGTCATCCCCTTTTGCACATCCAGAAAGAATGGTAGCCTCGATAACGTGTGACATCATTTTCTAAATAATGCTCATCTGTTATGTTCGGGTTAAAATTTCATCAACATCAAAAATATATGAATTTTCATGGGAGTTATGGCCGTTATGCAAAGAATATAATTTCCAAATTTCATAAAGATCCATTCAGTACTTTTGACGTAGTTTTGGATAAGAAAACAAATTACTAATGTGTGTGTTTGTGTGCATGTGTATGTGTGTGTGATGGGTGTATATATATGTATAGACATCTGTATGCATGTATATATGTATATATGTGTACATATTACATGTACATCTATCTATATATATATACATCTACACATATGTATACATATACATGTATGTATAGATCTATATATATATATATATATATATATATATATATATATATATATATATATATATATATATATATATATACATATACGTGTACATCTATATGTATACATATACATCTCTCTCTCTCTCTCTCTCTTTCTCTATCTCTCTTTCTCTCTTTCTCTCTCTCTCTCTCTCTGAAAGTATCTGTCATTACAGTATTGAAATGGTGTACATATACATGTATATGTATACATATACATCTCTCTCTCTCTCTTTCTGTCTCTCTCTTTCTCTCTTTCTCTCTTTCTCTCTGTGTGAAAGTATCTGTCACTACAGTATCAAAATGTGATTGTTTCAGTTAGTGGAATAGTTTCATTTTTAAAGTGAAAGTATTTGACATGAGTGTTTTTGTTTCACTTTTGACACGTAATACTTAAATAGTGGAGGAGATATTATGTTGCCGTGTGCTCGAACTCTGCAAGAAGTTAATAATTTTTTTTGACTAAAACACAACTGGAACCCTAAGTAAGGCATGTGTAAAATTTGAATGAAATTGGTTGCGTAGTTCTCGAGTTTTAGGGATTCACACAGACAGACAGACAGACAGACAGACAGACACACATTCTCATTTTTATATATATAGATATATGTGTGTGTGTGTGTGTGTGTGTGTATGTGTGTGTGTGTGTGTGTGTGTGTGTGTGTGTGTGTGTGTGTTTGTGCGCGCGCGCGTTTGTGTGTGTATGTGTGTGTCTTTGTGTTTGTCTCCCACTCCACTTGAGAACCGATGCCCCAGCATAGCCGCAGTCTAATGGCTGAAAAAATAAAAGAAAAGAATAAAGGTAAGCGATATTACATTTTTTAAAATATATTTCAAAGAAGAATTTCCAGGTGAAGTGTATCATTCATTTTTGAAACTGGATCCTTAATGAATCCAGGATTAAAAGAGATTGAGAAGCTCTGTTCTATATCTTTGGTAGACGGACACGGATGTTGTCACAATGGTTGACATCTTAGTCGCATTCGATACTGACTTTTAATCGTTTCAAGTTTGATAAGAAATGAAAATTTAGGTTAGATTGCCACATGGAGACGCAGAGAGAGAGAGAGAGAGAGAGAGAGAGAGAGAGAGAGAGAAGGCTGTGGTGGAACTCTGATTACAGATAAAACACTTGTCCTACACTTGAAGATTACAGGTGAATGATTAATAGAACCACGTGACAAGGAAACACATGACAGCGAGGAAGTCAGATTACATAGACCGACTGACAGATTAAAGAAGGAAAAAAGGCAATAAGAAAGAGAAGAAGAATGAAAGAATCGCGTAGAGGCGGAAGGAAACAAACAAAGAAACAGATAGATATTTATTTTTACGTTTTACTTGTTTCAGTCATTGGACTGCTGCCATGGTAGAGCACTATCTTGAAGGGTTTTTTTTCTTTTGAAGGGTTTTTTTTCTTTTTCAAGTCTTGTACTTATTCCAATGGGTTCTTTTGTTGAACCGCTAAGTTACGGATATATAAACAAACCAGCACTAATTGTCAAGCAATGGGGTGAAGGGTGGGGTCAAAAACCAAATGCAAACACACACATTAACACACGCATACACACTCGTATGTATATATATATATATATATATATATATACGACAAGCTTCCACACAGTGAGATTGAACTCAAAACCATGTGGTTTCAAAGTGGACAACAACCACACAACCTTATTGGTCTCTCTCTCTTTCTGCCTGTCTGTCTGTCTTTCTCTCTCTCTCTCTTTCTTTCTCTCTCTCCCCCTCTCTCTCTCTCTCTCTCTCTCTCTCCCTCTCTCTCTCTCTCTCTCTCTCTCTCTCTCTCTCTCTCTATATATATATATATATATATATATATATATATATATATATATATAATATTGTTTAACATTTTTAATAATATTGTTAAACATTTTTCTTTTATTTATTGGTAAAATAAGTATTTTTATAGAAATTCATTTGTTATATATTGTTAGCTGATATTCTAATAAACGATATGTTAATAGTATAACGTTTAATTTTAGTTTAAACTAAAGCTTCGATAAGTATAACATCGTTGAATACTTTTCTTTTATTTATTAGTAAAATAAGTACTTTTACTTCTTGATATAATAAGTATTTTTATATAAATTCATTTGTTATTTATGGGTGGTTGATATATATACATTCATTTTATTATTATTATTGTTGTATTTTGACCCGAAGATTAGTTATAGTTTTGAATAGAATTGATTTTCGATCGATTTATTTTAATCGATTTTATTTTATTTTATTTTCTATTTGAAAATTTGGTTATGAAACCCGTGTAGTCGTTTCATTATTTATAGATTATTAGATTGTATTTTATTATAGTTCTTTTTAGTGCATTTGCTTATTAAATTTTTCTATATGTGACTATGGATTTTCATGGATGAGTTCATATATTTATATACTATATACTGTGAAACTTAATTTAATTTTAATTTTTGATAAATTGAATTTAATTGAGTTTTTACCTGTAAATTTGGATTTTCATCCCTAATATATATATATATATATATATATATATATATATATATATATATATATATATAACAAGTAGAAAGATATTTTTGTCAATACGCAAATACTGAACAGTATATATAAAGGATAAAATCCTTTTTTTATCTTTTATATATACTATTCAGTATTTGCGTGTTGGAAAAGAAAGAAATCTTTCTACTTGTTCTACGCTTCAAAAACAAACTTGTTTGTTTACATATGACCTAAGTTATATATCTATCTATCTATATCTATCTATCTATATATATATATGTATATATATATATATATATATATATATATATATATATATATATATATATATATATATATATATATATATATATTGTATGTATGTATGTATGTATGTATGTATGTATGTATACATATGTGTGTGTGTGTTTATGTCGTTGAATGCTCGAAATGAGGAGTAGATAGACAGCCAACTGATGAAGGGTCGTTCTCTGTGTTTACTTGTCCTGTTTTCCATTTTTTCTCCCGTTGTTTGCGTATTTAACTCGTTTGTATTCGTATTTCATGCTGTTTACATAGTTGGTGACGTCCTGTACCCATATATGTATATATATATATATATATATATATATATATATACATATAGGTGGTGCTCCAATATTACACAGTCCAGTGATTGAAATTAGTAAAAGGGTAAAATGATAGAGGAAAAGAGAGAGTTTTAGAATATAATGGGTTCTATGTCGACTTTGACTATGAGTATTCCAGTTCTTCAATCATTAAATAACAGACAAAGTGGGTGAGTATACCACGGACATTTTACACGGAATTTATAGGCAAAATCAGCGCGACATAGTGTTTGACAAAGTTGGTCCTTTGAATTGTAGATGGGTTTCCACAGTTTCTGCTTACCAAATTCCAGATTGGTTCGACCAGAAAATTTGATCATATATACAAGTTGTCCAAGGTGCCATGTAGTGGGATCGAACGTAAGACGTTATGGTTGCGAAGCAAACTTCTTAAACAACACACAACATTGTCGGTCTCTATGGTTGTACAACACCGACATAACGAGCAAACTCGCTTTTGAGAGGAGTCTCAAAATTAATGGCAAGGTCATCACATATCTGAGGCACGCAGACGATGTCGTCCTCAGAGCCGGCAGCATGCAGAAATTACAGGATTTAGTTAATAGAGTAAACGACGCAATTACTAAAGTTGGGTTTCGTCTAAACCTCCCCCACCCCCGAAAAAAGTAATGAAAATAAATAAAAGCATAACAATGAACAAGATTGCATAAGAAAAAACAAGAATATCGAAAACGTAAACGAATTTGTGTATCTTGGTATTCTTATTACCAATATTTACTATGACACATTTGGAATTAAGACGAGACTCAATATAGCCCAAAATGCCATATCATTGAACAACATGTGAACAAAAAAAATCAACTCTTCAATTCATTGATATTTAGTATAACTATCTATGGAGTATAGATGGAATATAAAGAAAATTGGAATATAAAGAAAATTGATTAAAGAGAAATTGAAACAGCTGAACAATGGCGTTTTCGATGCATTCTCAGAATAAGCTGGATGGATAAAGGAACTAATGAGTGGATCCATCCTAAGATAAAATGTCAGGGAAGACTGTTAAATACTATCAGAGAAAGAAAACGGGCCTTTACCGGCTGTGAAGACAAGACCTTGACAAGGTCCTGTTAAGAGATGTGGCAAATGGCAAAGGAACAAACGAGAGGAAGACCTAAAACCAGATTTAGCGATAACTCAAAGAAGCTAGTGGTGGAACTTTTGCAGAACTGTGCAGACTGGCACAAGATAGATATGAGTGGAGGGACGTGGTGGCTCAGTTATTTGAGCTTTCCGTTTACAAAGTAGTTGCTCACCCTACTATAAATAGTTGTTAAATCTCCCTCAAATTTCAGCCATCGGTCTTTAAAACGAACAGACACATAAGATAATATGATCTTGGAATCACTGTATCGAGGACGGAATTGGTATGGCTGGAATGTCTTTTTGATCATAGGTCTGCTCTACTATGGATAAGTTGTAGCCTAATTATCAATAACAAAAACAACTCCCTTTCACACATGTGCACACACACACACACACACACACACACACACACACACACACACACACGCACACACATTTGCTCAGAAAAGCGCTTGCACAAGCACAAGTACACATACAACATACAAACCCCATCCACACACAAATTGTGTGTGTATATATATATATATATATATATATATATATATATACACATACAAATACACACACACACACATACAGAGGGTGCAATGGATAAATTTACGTTTCCATAACTTAGCGGTTTGGCAAAAACACTGATAGAATAAGTACTAGACTTAAAAAGAATAAATCCTGTGGTCGATTTGTTCGACCAACGGCCGTGCTCCAGCATGGCCGCAGTCACATGACTGAAACAAGTAAAACAATTAAAAAACTATGCTATTTTGATCTCGAGCAAGGCCGGATATCTCTGCTAGTATATATATATATATATATATATATATATATATATATATATATATATATATATACATATATATTATGGTCGATAAGTATGAAATTTGTGGTAAGGTATATGGTAAACTTTTACAGCTGTTCATTTTGCGCCTTTATTATATTTTGACAATCTTTATTTTTTGTTAGAAAGCTGACACATCTATTTCTTTATTCTAACTCATTTTACGCTTTATAAAGTATTTATAAATCGATTTTTGCTATTTTAGTTTAGAGATGGATAAGTCAGAAATTCGTACAGTTTTGAAATATGAGTTCTTTCTTGGAAATGCAGCATCATAGACAGCTCGGAATATTAATGGAGTATTTCATTCTAATGTTATTACACAGCAGACAGTATCAAATTGGTTTGCAAAATTTCGTTCTGGTAACTTTGACCTCACAAATGAGCAACGTGGTCGACCAGAACCAAAAGTGGATAATGACGAGCTGAAAGCCCCCAGTCGAGTCAGATCCATCTCAAAGTGTCTGTGAATTATTGCTGTTGTTTGATGTTAGCAAGCAAACAATATTGATTCACCTAGTTTAAATCGGTAAAGTGAAAAAATTGGATAAGTAGGTTTTACATGAACTTGCAGGCGAGATCTCATTTTTGTCTCGCGTATGGCAATGGTTGCAGGCGAGATCTCGCTGTTTCAAAAATGGCCCTGGCTTCTTGTGCCTGCTCCAGTTATTCTCTATTTTTGCACTGGCGTTCTCAGGGGGAGCCCCTGTAGCGAGGCAGAAAGAAGCCAGCGCCATTTTGAAACAGCGAGATCACGCCTGCAACCATTGCCATACACGAAACAAAAACAAGTTCTCACCTGCAACCATTATTTAAGGAAAAGACAACATTTTCCTTCTCATTCTTCTCACACTGATATAAGCAAGACTTCGAAGCCAGGAGCTCACAGTGGACTTTTGTTCCGCTGTGATACCACATGCATTGTCTCCAGAGGTTATTGAACCTCACGTGTATGAGAGAGAAGGCTAACTACGCATTGCTGTGAAGATGGTTACTGAAAGCAAACCCCTTGTACGAAGCACCTGTGAATAAACGGTTATTGCATTTACTCCGCCTGACAAATTCAGCGTGAGAAGAATGAGAGAGAAAATGTTGTTGTCTTTTCCTTAAATAATGGTTGCAAGCGAGATCTCGTTTTTGTCTCGCATATGGCAATGGTTGCAGGCGAGATCTCGCTGTTTCAAAATAGCGCTGGCTTCTTTCTGCCTCATTACAAACTCAATGAAAATCAGAAACAGCAACGTTTGGAAGCCTGCATTATGCTACTTTCTCGTCACAAAAACGAATAATTTTTTAATCGAATTGTAACGTGATAAGAAATGGATCCAATACAACAACCGCAAATGTTCAGCACAATGGTTGGGCAAAGATGAGCCACCAAAACACAGTCCAAAAAGTAAAATTCATCAAAAGAAGCTGATGGTGTGTGTTTGGTGGTCTAGTGCAGGTGTGATCCATTATGATTTCATTAAACCTGGCTCATCAATCATGGCCGAAGTATACTGCAGCCAACTGAACCAAATGATGCAGAAACTTACAAAAAAACCAGCCTAGATTAGGCGACAGATCCACCCCTATTTTATTGCAAGACAACGCCAGACCATATATCGCAAAAATGACATTGATGAAATTACAGGAGCTGGAGTTGGAAGTTCTCCATCATCCACCATACTCACCTGATCTTGCCCCCACTGACCACCACTTCTTGCAGAATTTTTTGATAGGTAACAAATTTAATTCCGACTATGCTGTAAAACAGGCCATCCAAGATTTTGTTGACTCTAGATTGTCTGGATTTTACAGTTCCGGGCTGGACAAGCTACCGCTGAAATGGCAAAAGTGTATTGACAATATGGGTGCATACTTTGATGAATAAAACTATTCCTTGTATTTATAAAACATTAGCAAGCTTTTTTTCTTTTCTGCAAATTTCTTACTTGATGACCTAATATGTATGTATGTATGTATGTATGTATGTATGTATGTATATATATATATATATATATATATATATATATATATATATATAAACAAAAGTAAATGAGTATATGCATATATACGTACAGGTATGTGCATACCGACATCCACCTGTATGTATAGGTGCATATCTGGGTACAGGACATTGCAAACAAACGTAGACGAGAACACACGAGCCACATAGAGAACATTCTACTTCATCAGCTACCCACGTTTTAACACCGGCGTTTCGACGAGCTTCGGGCAGGACGCAACGTTAAAACGGCTCGTCCCATGGATCGCAGATTAAATCTGTATACGCAAATTAAATCTAGCCATGGAGGAATGTAGTGGCGGACAAAAAACAAGACAGGAAAACAAACAGAAGGCTTTACGGCCAGACGAGAAAAATTATGTGTGTATGAACGCGATGAGGCACGGAACCGAGAGAGACAAAGTGGTGGCGTGTGTTACTTGGCGAAAGCCAAGGAAGGAAAGGATTATTGACCGGAAGCATGTGACCATGCCGGTGTAAAGGGAAGAGCAGCAGAAATATAACAAAAAAACCGTCACTCTGAGTTTCACGTTCCCGTTCATCGGACAGTTTTGTTAGAAATGGAGTACTCTTTTTTCCACCTTGTTGCACATTTCATGTGCTTACTCCGGTATATATATATATATATATATATATATATATATATATATATATATATATATATATACATATTTAGATAAAAATGTTATACGTGTGTATGTGTGTATATATATATATATATATATATATATATATATATATATATATATATATATATATATATATATATATATATATATATATATATATACACACACACATACACGTATAGCTTTTTTTATTATCTAAATCTAAAACAATCCGATCAGTAAGAATAAAAATGTCAAGAAGTACATACGAAGTCGTTCATCACTTTTACAAACCGGATTCGTTAAACCGGATCTAAGATAAAATATTTCACAAAACCTAATTTCACTTTCTGTAAAGATAGCATGGCGGCCTCTACGTCTGTCATGGACAAAATGCGGTTTGCAGAACTTTTTGACTGACGCATCTCACGAAAAATTACCCGGAATTTGTTTTTAGTTGTGTGGCTCGCCTAATGATGAGCCATGTCTTATATGGCCCACTTCTCGAAAAAAGCTACCCATGCCGGCTCCGATGGCTCGCTCGGCTTCGATTTTCAGAGTATTTTCCTATTAGGCTCCGGTTTGACTGTATTACATTATAGACAAGCATACAAGCAAGCAAACACGCAAGCAAGCACGCAAGTAAGCACGTAAGCAAGCAGGCACGAAAGCAAGCAAGCAAACAAGCAATCACAGAGTTTTAGTAGTGTATATATAATAACAATAATACCTGGATGGAATTTATAAATGTTTAATACATCGCTGCGTACGTTTCCACAGATCAGAGTCGGTATCCATACATTATAGTCCGTATTATGGATCCTCATTGATTCATTTCATCAGGCGATACTGTATAATTGGATAGATTGGCCTTCATATTGGCAAGAAGGGATAAACATCCCTCTGTCATTCATCCAATAATACAGTATTACCAGAAGAAATGGATCAAGGATGATGCCCACGGATAATACAGACTATACTATACTAATCCCAAAGATACCGAATCTGATGTTAAAATCATCTGATTTGTGGAAACGTACGTAGCGATGTATTAAATATTTATAAATTCCAACCTATTATTATTATTATTATTATTATTATTATTATATTTATCCCACATTATGTCGGTATAACCATAATGCCACCCCGAAAATCTAACTCACAAGCCAGTATCATTAAATAGTAACCGGCATAATGAAACAAGAGGTTTATTTGCATACCCCCAACGTTACCTAAACGAATTTAAAAGATATATATATATATATATATATATATATATATATATATATATATATATATATATATATATATATATATATATATATATATATATATGTATGTATGTATGTATGTATGTATGTATATAGATTGGGTTGGAAAGAAAGTAATTTCGTTTTTCACAAACGATTTTTTAATGACTTTTGTCAATGTTATGATTTTTTCCTTTTGACATTTGATAGCCGTTACTTTGAACTTACATTAGAAGCAAATTGCGCGTAATTTTGTTTACAGCTGTTAGTTCAGTGTCAATTTTAACATGGAGTGCAAGAACGAACATTTTCGCTATATTTTGCCTTTTTATTTCCATAAAGGCAAGAAAGCTGCTGAGGCTCACAAAGACGTGTGTGAAGTTTATGGTGTTGATTGCTTAACTGAACGCGCGTGTCAGAAATGGTTTAAAAAATTCCGTTCAGATTTTTCACTCAAAGATGACCAACGTTCTGGTCGACCATCTGAAGTTGATGATGACCGAATTAAAGCCATAATTGAATCTGATTGTCATATAACTGTGCAAGAGATTGCAGAGAGGTTAAATGTATCACACAACACACAACAATTGAAAATCGCTTAAAATGTCTTGGCTTTGTTAAGAAGCTTGATATTTGGGTTCCACATAAATTAAATGAGATTCACTTAACACAACGAATCAATATTTGCGATATGCATCTCATACGCAATAAAATCGACCTTTTTTGAAACGAATCACCACTGATGATGAAAAATGGTTGGTCTACAATAACATCCTTCAAAAACGATCATGGTCGAAGCACAATGAACCAGCACAAACCACATCGAAAGCTAAATTTCATCACAAAATGGTCATGCTGTCTATTTAGTGGGATTACAAAGATGTTGTTTATTTTGAGTTGCTTCCAAAGAACCAAACGATCAATTCAGACGTTTACTGTCAACAATTAATTTAACTGGAGGAAGCAATCAAAGAAAAATGGCCACAATTGGCAAATTGTAAATGAATCGTGTTCCACTACGACAACACTAGACCAGACACATCTTTGCTAACTCGTGAAAAATTATTGGAGCTTGGTTTGGAAGTGATGTCATATCCACCATATAGCCCTAACCTTGCACCATCAGATTACCATTTATTTTGAAGTTTGCAAAATTCTTTAAATGGTAAAACTTTTAATAATGATAATGACCTGAAATCGCACTTGCTTCAGTTTTTGGCTGATAAGGACCAGAAGTTCTACGAGTGCGGAATCATGAAGTTGCCAGGAAGATGACAAAAGATCATCAAACAAAATGGAAAATAAATAATTGATTAAGGTTCTCTCGTTGCATGAAAAAAATTGACTTTTATTTCACACTAAAAAAAAAATTACTTTCTTGCCAACCCAATATATGTGTTTCGGTCAGAATTGGCCCGGGCCATGGCTAACTTAATAGCACCACCTGGAAAAGGTATTTAGTAATATTTCATATTAAAGTCATTTTGGGGGCACCGGAGCCCATTCGGGTAAAGTTATTGCTTGCAGAGATATATCCGGGTGTAGGTGTTTATCTGGAATTTGTTGGAGATATTCACCCAGGAACCGTTTGAATGTTATGAGAACCTTTCCACCTCCTGTGTCTTGACATGATTTTAAAGATAGCAAGGTCATTTGAAGTGAAATAGTTCTGTCTTAGTGTTGTGGTTTGATGCGAGCATGGTTTTTGTAGAAGACGGATGACACGGAGACAAAGCCTAAGATGAAGTGCAAAGTTGATGCAAGCATCATTTGGGCAATGCTGTTGGAATATTTTCTTCATCATACAAATGATATAACGCTCGTGGCATTGTCGGAGAGAATAAAGTTTGAGTTTCTCGAAACGATCCCAATAATCAAGACCTGTGTTGTGATCGATCTCTGAGGTGCTTCAGTTTTTATTATATATTGCTTCGTATAGGGAGACTACAGCGAATAACAATATTCAAGGTGAAGACAAACGAAGGTGGAGACGAGAAGGATAATGGTAGAAGCGTCTCGAGACCGAAAAGTCCTGAGGATCCAGGAGCACACCTATCGGGCCATGTCGACTTTGTTGTTAATGTGAGCACTCCAACTTACGTTGTTGTCGATAGTTACTCTGAGTTCTCTAACAGTGTTTGATGGCACAAGTTCTTCGTCCGAAGGAAGCTAGTCTGGTAGCTTAAGTGCAGCATCTTTACCAAAGTCGATTAATTCAAAGTTGTTCTCGCTTAGTTGCATATCGTGCTTTTGCGTGCATCCGATTGGAGATTAGCTCGGCCTCCTGTCCTGTCGACGACCTTCAGAATCTTTGGGTCATCTGCGAAAATTCTAATGTTGCTGTGTTTGATGACGTCAGTGATGACACTGATGTAAACAGTGAAAAGGAGTAAGTCCAATACAATCGAACACAATCTATCAACACATTGTGGCTTCTGTTCACCAGAAAACATTCAATCCACGTGCTTCTTTCAGTTTCCGCCCACCAAACCCATTCACAGGGCTTTGATCGAACCAGAAGTCACTTGCCAAGATACCACGCTGTGGGACTGAACCCGGGACCAAACAAACTTTTTAGCGCACAGCCACGCCTGCGCCTGTACTTTTTTAAAGCTATAATATAAATTATTTAAATGAAATATGAGTCTGCTTCCTGTGTACTTTTCCCCTGTGGTTTTATTTCCGTTAACCTCATTTCAACGTTCTTTGCAGCAGGGCTAACGAAAGGGTCTCTACATGGTCACTCAAAAAGCTAGAAATAGCAGCCATATTTCCCTCAGACAACATCCTCTGTATTAGGAAGCGAGAAACGTCATACCAGACAATCCAGACCTAAATTGATACGATTATAAGACGAAATGACCATGGCTTTGATCATGCGTCATTGAGAAATAAAACAGTATAAAAAACATGAAGTTAATACCGTTTGCCTTCATTTGGATTGGGTTGGATTACCTATCCAGTCGACTACAGGACGAGGGCCTCAGCATGTTCTTTCCACCAACCACGGTCCGATGTGGAGGCCGTGAATTTGGGCTTGAGATCATGCTGGTTTGATGAGCCTACTCTCGCACACTGGCTCGACATGGGTTGGCAGAGGGGTGCAGTTTCTTTTTTTATACTCTTACCCAAGAGCAGTTAAATTGATGATGCCGACCCCAGTGCTCTCAACAGGTACTTATTTCATTGACCCCGAAAGGATGAAAGGCAGGCTCACCTCCGGCGGAATTTGAACTCAGAACGTAAGGACTGATGAAATGTGCCCGGCGTGCTAACGATTCCGCCAGCTCGCCGTTATTTGCCTTCATAAGTATGTCTAAAAGAAGTTTGCTTCTCAACCACATGGTTTCGGTTTCAGTCCCACTGCATGGTACCTTAAACAAGTGTTTTCTACTACAGCCCAGGCCGACAAAAGCCTTGTGAGTGGATTTAATGAATGGAAACTGAAAGGAGCCCATTATGCGTGTGTGTGTGTGTGTGGGCGTGTGTTTGTGTATGCGCGTGTATGTCTTCGTCTTTGTGTTTGTTCCACACCACGGATTGACAATCACTGTTGGTCACATTTAGACATAAGAGACCAACAGAATAAGCGCCGGGTTTTAAAGCAAAAAATAATGGGGGTCGATTCGTTCGACTAAAAAATTCAGGCGGTACCCCAGCGTGGCCGCAGTCAAATGACTGAAACAAAAAGATGGTGTGTATGTGTGTGTGTGTGTGTGTATGTGTGTGTGTGTGTGTGGGGGGGTGTATGTGTGTCTGTGTGTATGCACATATACAACACGGCCATACACATGTATATATATATATATAATCTCTCTCTCACCCACTCTCTCTTTCACACTCTCTCTTTCACACTCTCTCTTTCACACTCTCTCTCTATATAAATGTATATGTGTGTGTAATGTGTGTGAGTGTGTGTGCGTGTGTGTGCGTGTGTGTGCGTGTGTGTGCGTGCGTGTGTGTGTGTATGTGTGTGTGTGTGTGTGTGTGTGTGTGTATCATTTTGTATTATGTCCTGTTATTTGTATTTGTGTAACACTTTCCATTTCTTCCGTCCTTGTATTCGTATACATTCGCTGCTTTCTTCCAAGGAATCTAATGCTCTTAGCTTAGTTTTCCCTTGGAGCTGACCAGATTGGAGCAATCTCGAGTATAACCAGCCGAAATTGCAAAGTTAATCTGGAACTCGACTGAGGAAAGAAAGCTCCCAATGACCCGTCCTTGTTTTCTTTGTATCGTCTGTCTGGATGTTTTGTTGTCCCTTTTTTTGTATTACCTAACTGTTCGGATGTTTTGTATTCTTGTCCCATTTTGTATTATATATATATATATATATATATATGTGTGTGTGTGTGTGTAAGAACGACCGTGCGAACCCAAAAGGAGAAATGGTGACGAATGGAAAACAGGGTTCCTTTATTAAACGCGTCACACGGTCGAACACAAAAATATATGAAATGATAAATATGTTATAATTCTATAACATAGAGAATTCGTAAATGCCAGTAAGGAAGACGATATTGAACCAACCGATAAAGATGAATAACAGTAAGATTTATTGTAGCATTAAACTGTATGTCTGTGTGTGTGTTAATGCGACATAAGAAAACACAATATAAGACTGGCCGTCATGTAAACAAAAGAGTGTGTGCGAGTAATACATGTATGTGTATGTAAGAGTTACAGAGTATAGATTAGAGTCAGTAACACGTATAAGAATTTACCAGTTCTTAATTAGAGTACACAGTGGTGTCTGTATATAAGAAGTTAAGGCGTGTGGGGCAGAGCGATCACTCGTCGTGATGTTAGGGCTTCCATGCCGGGCCGGATTCTTGAATACAGATGTTCTTCGCAGGCTGGGTTCTTGGCTATTATTTTTCATGGTGAGGTGAATCACACAAACAGGATCGAAGAGAAGTGCTGCGGTTAGCTGTTGGTAGCTTGTGTACGTGTAGAGTCATGTTGACGCTGGCGGCGATGCTGGTAGTACGTAGAGTCGTGTTGACGCTGGCGGCGATGCTGGTAGTCGTAGAGTCGTGTTGACGCTGGCGGCGATGCTGGTAGTCGTAGTTGGACGATGGTGTCGATGTCGTCGCTGGAACTGGCTGATTGTGTTACGCGTGTGTGGCCGGCGGCCAGATCTCAAAGGAGATCTGAGGCGCGACGAATTTGCCGGGTATCTAGCCGGGTATTTATAGCTGAAGGTAGGCTCCAGAGAAGCATTAGAAAAAACACTATCACGTGACCTTATTAGGGGCTATGGTTGGTCGATTTGCGTCCTGGGGGCAAATGGAGATAATTTACCCGCGCAAAGAATAGTCAGTCAGGTGATGACAGGGAATGAGTTGCTTTCTATTACGCTCGCGTTTGTTAATATTTATAGTAGTGAGAGAAAGTGGTGTTCACTACACACACACACACACACACACACACACACACACACACACACACACATATATATATATACGACAGGTTTTTTTGCAGTTTCCTCTTACTAAATCCACTCACAAGGCTTTGATTGGTCAGAGGCTGCAGTAGAAGACGAACCCGGAACTATGTGGTTGGTGAACAAGCTGCTTACTACACAGCCACTGTTGCGCCTACGAGACACCGGGTGTATGAGTTTTATTTTATCAGAAATTTTTCAAGCACAAAGTCCAAATTTTGAACCGAGTGCGAAGGTTTCTACTACTATAACAAATGCTTCTGCGTGTACCGAGAAATTAATAGAGAGCGAAAAAAAGCTTTAAAGCAGACAAATCTAGAATTGTTTTTTAAAAAGAAATCTACAAGTCCATCTACGAGTGATTGTGAATCGGCGATCGCGTCTACAAGTGATGGTATGCGCATGTCTAGTGCGACCGAAAGTGATTCAGAAAGCGATTATAATTCTATTGTTGTTTTATTGCCATTTACTTACGAGTATTATAAATTTTGTAGGTAAAATACTTTTCTGGGAAATTTACGATTTATATAACATTGCTACTGTGAGAAGTAATTGCCCTGCTTTCCGAGTTTTAGCTTTACGAGCGGTATCCGGGAACAAATTAACTCGTATATCGAGGCTTTTGTGCATATACATATGTATGTGTGTGTGTGTGTGTATATATATATATATATATATATATATATATATATGTGCATACAATCACACACACATAAACATATATACATACATACTTATATATCTATATATACATACACACATATATATATATACATAGATATATTCATATGCACACACACACACACACATTTAATGTGTATATACGACTGGGTGGATGTGCTTGCCTGGTGACCATCGTAGCGTGAAGCCGTCATTTCCTGCCTTTCCGATTCGCTGGTTCTGAGTCATTTCCTGCTGCTACCCCAATAAATCACTCCATTCTGCTTCGACCGTCACCGAATTTCCGTCGAAGTCACACATATCTCTACACTTTCACATAAGGACATTATTACATTCTGAGTTCAAATCCCGCAGCTGTCAACTTCAGTCTTCATCATTCCGGGACCTTTAGGTTTTTATCTTTTACTTGTTTCAGTCGTTAAACTGTGGCCATGTTGGAGCACCGTTTTGAAGATTTTTAGTCGAATGTATCGACTCCAGTATTTATTATATATTTTTAAAGGCTTGGTACTTATTCTCTCGGTTTCATTTGCCGAACCCCTAAGTTACGGGAACGTTAACATACCAACACCGGTTTTCCAGCAGTGGTGGTGGACGAGCACAGGCACACACACACACACACACACACACACAGAGACGTGGTGATGGGGACAAACACAGAGACATAGACACACATAGATATATACATTTCTCTGTCTTTCTTTCTCTCTCTATCTTCGTTTTCTCTCTCTCTCTTCCTTTCTTTCTTTCTCTCTCTCTCTCTCTCTGGGCTTTTTCAGTTTCCGTCTGCCAAATTCATTCACAAGGCTTTGGTTGACCCGAGTCTCTAGTTGAAGATACTTGCCCAAGGTGCCACGCAGTGGGACTGAACCCGGACCTATGTGGTTGGGAAACAAGCCTCTTGCCACGCAGGCACGTCTCGGATCTTTTTGGTTTGACGGGCAACATTTTTCATTTATGTTTTATGTAGTGTTTTTGGCACCGAAACACTTTCAAACTTCGAATATTTGTATATTTTGTGTTATAGAACAGATACAAATTTTTGTATTCGAAGTTATTTCATGTAAAAAGTTGTCGTATTTCGGTAATTTCAACCAATCACTGACGTCTATTCAGCTGAATACAGTTAGTGCCGTAGAATGTAAATAACATTCTAACGGTGTTATGGGATCTTTTCCCTTGAATAAAATTAGTGCCGTTGTTTGTCAACAACAACTATCGGCGGTACTGTTATTTATAACATCGTTCGTGCGTTTGGGTTAGGGTTCGGGTTTTAGAGTTAGGGTTAGGGTTTTAGGGTTAGAGTTGGGGTTAGGGTTATGGTTATGAGTTATAGGGTTTTAGGGTTAGGGTTAGGGTTATGAGTGAGGTTATGGCAAAAATAATCATAACCCTAACCGTAACCCTAAAACTAACTTTAACTCTAAAACCGGAACCCTAACCCTAAAACCCTAAAGCTAAAACCAGTACAAACGCACGAACGATGTTATAAATAACAGTACCGCCGATAGTTGTTGTTGACAAACAACGGCACTAATTTTATTCAAGGGAAAAGATCCCATAACACCGTTAGAATATGTTGTTTACATTCTACGGCAGTAATTGTTTTCACCTCAATAGACGTCAGTGATTGGTTGAAATTACCGAAATACGACAACTTTAACATGAAATAACTTATTAAGAACTAATTTTTGTTAAGGAGGCTAAGAGAAAAAGATGTTTTATATGACACATTCTACCAGTATCCCAAGTTTGAAAGTGTTTCGTTAAGAAAACAAATGTTGCCCGTCAAACCAAAAAGATCCCACGTCTCCGCCGAGATAGATAAAAATAAAGTACTAATCAGAAAACGACGTCGATCTATCTTCTGTTTGACCGCAAATGTGTGACCTTGTGCCTTTGCGAGACATCAATATATCGTCTGTTCGCCAACAAATGTATTCTTCCGGCCGGTTGATCTCGTCTTCAGGGATAATTTCTTTCCTTTTCAATTTGTCCAAATGCTGCAAAAATAGTCTTTAAGCATTTAGCTTCACACACACACACACACACACACACACACACACACACACACACACACACTCACACACACACACACACACACACACACACACACATGCACCCCACAAATAGATAGATATTTTGGCGCAAGGCCAGCAATTTAGGGGGAGCGGGGTAAGTCGATTACATGGACCCCAGTGTTCAACTGGCTCTTATTTTATCGACGCCTAAAGGATAAAAGGCAGAATCGATCCTCCACGGGATTTGAATCCAGAACGTAAAGACGGACGAAATGTCGCAAAGCATTTTCCCCGACATGCTGTCGATTCTGTCAGCTCGTCACCTTAAAATATAGAAATTGTACACAACCGTCACAGACAAGGCCAGGTGACATTGTTTGTGGGATCTAAAACTTTCTCGCCAGATTTTCAGATAAGCATTAGAATTCCAGCCGTAACTATCTCTTTTTTTTTTTTTTAATTTTATTTAGGCATAGTGTCTCT
Source organism: Octopus bimaculoides (assembly GCF_046866305.1). Lineage (NCBI taxonomy): Eukaryota > Metazoa > Mollusca > Cephalopoda > Octopoda > Octopodidae > Octopus > Octopus bimaculoides. The sequence continues at coordinate 23,582,281 of NC_142952.1, forward strand.
TGGTTTATATTATCTAATGTGTCTTTCACTTTTGCGAGGTATCAGCATTTTATTTGAATTCGCTGCAAGTATACATGACGAGCAGAAGATATTGTTTCATACCGAATTAGAAAGAGTTACCTCCCTTAGATGTTTGCAAGGGAGTTAATTCTATTGGACTGCTTACGTTCATTGGCAGAAAGACTCCCCGGGCGGTTTTCTGCTAGCCACTCGATAATATTTCCACATTTGATTCCCAATTCTAATATTTTAATGATATTTTACGTCTAACTATTTCTTTGTATAATAGTGTTAGCTTGCTTTGTAAATATTGCTTTCATTATTTTATGTCATAATCTCTCTTTTTTAAAGAGTCAATCTGTTATATATATTTATCATTAATAATTGGCAGAACTTACTTAGGTGTAGATAGATAGATTGATAGATAAATAGATAGATAGAAAGATGGATGGATGGATGGATGGAGGGAGGGAGGGATACACACACTCACACTCACACACACAAAAGTCTGATCGTGTGAGAACACATGGGAATGACGTTTCCTTACTTTTTCAGATATACCTAAATTTAAAATGATCAAATATAACGATATCATTCATTCGGCATGTGTTGAAATATACCAAAACAATTTAATTCCACACAATATATGTCACTTTACATATAATTTATGTGTTAATTCTATTTATTGAAACTTTCTTAAAAGCACATTTTGCTTTAAAGTAGTAGCTCCTTGGAGACACAATTGCCAGTAATCATACTGTTTCCATTTCTCTCAGCCAATATTTTTACATAAGCCGTCTTTCGAACTCGAGATGATGCAACATACAGCCGACCTTGTGAGAAGAATTGTGTCGGAAGATATCCTCTAATTTGTTCAAAAGTCTGTCCCTGTGCCTTGTTGCACGTCAAGGCAAAAGCTAGCTCGGCAGAAAATTGTTTGCGTGTAAATCATCATCATCGTTTAACGTCCGCTTTCCATGCTAGCATGGGTTGGACGATTTGACTGAGGACTGGTGAAACCGGATGGCAACACCAGGCTCCAGTCTGATTTGGCAGAGTTTCTACAGCTGGATGCCCTTCCTAACGCCAACCACTCAGAGAGTGTAGTGGGTGCTTTTACGTGTCACCCGCACGAAAACGGCCACGCTCGAAATGGTGTCTTTTATGTGCCACCCGCACAAGCCAGTCCAGGGGCACTGGCAACGATCTCGCTCGAAAATCCTACAGGAGCCAGTCAGGCGGTACTGGCAACGGCCACGCTCAAAATGGTGCATCTCATGTGCCAACCGCACAAGAACCAGTCCAGGGGCACTGGCAACGATCTTACTTGGCTTGCCGGGTCTTCTCACGCACAGCCCATTTCCAAAGGTCTCGGTCCGTAGTCATCGCCTCGGTGAGGCCCAATGTACGAAGGTCTTGCCTCACCACCTCAGCCCAGGTCTTCCTGGGCCTACCTCTTCCACGGGTTCCCTCAACTGTTAGGGTGTGGCACTTTTTCACGCAGCTATCCTCCTCCATTCTCACCACATGTCCATACCAGCGCAATCGTCTCTCTTGCACGCCACAACTGATGCTTCTAATGTTCAGCTTTTCTCTCAAGATACTTACACTCTGACGGGTATTCACATTGACATTACACATCCAACGGAGCATACTGGCTTCATTCCTTGCGAGCTTACGTATGTCCTCAGCAGTTACAGCCCATGTTTCACTGCCATGTAGCATGGTTGTTCGTACGCATGCGTCATACAGTCTGCCTTTTACTCTGAGTGAGAGTCCCTTTGTCGCCAGCAGGGGTAAGAGCTCTCTAAACTTTGCCCAGGCTATTCTTATTCTAGCAGCTACACTTTCAGCGCACCCACCCCCACTACTAACTTGGTCGCCCAGATAGCGGAAGCTATCGACTACCTCTAGTTTTTCACCCTGGAATGAGATAGAAGTTGTTTCCTGTTTGTTTGCAGTCTTTATTGCACCTGAACATCTGCCACAAACAAAAACTAACTTGCTAGTTAACCTGCCTTTGATGTTGCTGCACCTCTTATGTGTCCATAGTTTGCACCGGGTACATCTTATAGAGTTACTACCTACTCCTTTTCTACATACTGAGCAGGGCCATCTACCTGAAGGGGTTTGTGTTTTATCTACCTTCCTACTTATTAGGATTTTGGTTTTAGCTAGGTTGACTCTAAGGCCCTTCAATTCTAGACCTTGCTTCCACACCTGAAACTTCTCCTCTAGTTCTGATAGTGACTCCGCAATTAGGGCAAGGTCATCAGCATAGAGGAGCTCCCAGGGGCAACCTGTCTTGAACTCCTCTGTGATTGCCTGGAGGACTATGGTAAATAATAGGGGGCTGAGGACGGAACCTTGGTGGACCCCTACCTCTACCCGGAATTCATTGCTGTACTCATTTCCAACCCTCACCTTACTGGCAGCATCTCTGTACATGGCTCGCACAGCTCTCACTAACCATTCTTCTATCCCAAGTTTCCTCATTGACCACCAGATAAGGGATCGGGGGACCCTGTCAAAGGCTTTCTCCATGTCAACGAAAGCCAGGTACAGAGGTTTATCCTTAGCTAGGTATTTCTCTTGCAACTGTCTCACTAGAAATAAGGCATCAGTAGTGCTTTTACCTGGCACGAACCCAAACTGCATCTCATCTAAATTGATTCGCTCCCTAATTAGTTGGGCTATGACCCTCTCTGTAACTTTCATAACCTGATCTAACAGCTTGATGCCTCTGTAATTATTTGTATCTAAAGCGTCCCCTTTACCTTTGTAGCAGTTGACTATGATGCTGCTACACCAGTCATAGGGTATGACTCCTTCGTGTATCACCTGGTTCGTAATACGGGTGACTAGGCTATAGCCAACACTGCCAGATATTTTGAGCATCTCTGCAGTGATTCCTGATGGGCCGGGGGCTTTCCCGGTCTTCATACTCTTAATTGCTTTATCTACCCTGGTACTATCAACTCGGATAGCTGGTCCCTCTATTGGGTCGACATAAGGCAGGCTCTCTTTCTCCCATTCATTCTCTTTATTAAGCAATCTATCGTAGTGGCATCTCCAGACCTCTTTCTTTGCATCCTCATTTAATGCAAGCGTACCATCATCCATGCGAACACATTTCTCTCCTTTGATAAATATAATGTTTTCAACACCCATCTAGCTTATATTGACCATCTAGACGGAAATCCTATTTCTTCTGATACATGTGGTATTCTTGGGATTAGCAGAGTTGATCCTACATAAGGACCAGAAGCATCCTCAGCCTCAATAACATGATTCTGTAAACTGACAATGATGTGTGCCATCACAATGCCCATTAGTAGCATCTAAATTTCTCAGAAGCATTATGCATCATTTTTTCTTCAGTTTGAGAATGTGGTGGAAACCCTGATGGTGTAAGTTTGTTGATGAACTCGATTGGGCACAGTGTTTCATTGTCAACTGTATCTGAGCTTCTGTATATTTTTTAGTTCACCAGGGATCCTGGTCAACAGAAATCATTCACAAATTGTGCCGCTTCTTTTGTTGGAGGAACAATGGTTCTATTTGCAAGCCACACAGGGTTTGTGAAGTTATTTTTGAGGCCAGCATATACAAAATCTCATAGATCTGAAAGAGTACCACATTCAAGGCAAAGGTCATTGGGTAGTTTGATTTTAAATTCACCTAGGCTTTGTTCAACAGATACGTTACCATTTCCTACACCAAGAAAGTAATTAGCAAACTCTCTTTCATCAGAATGACCTTCTGTAAGAAGTCTTAGACTGGTTGTCAACTCCACTACTTCAACATGATTGCAAAGAAAAGATCTCTTTAGTGTTGCATCAATAATTTGTTATCTGACACCATTATTTTGAAGTAGAATATTCTCCTCTCAAGATACCCTAACCAGTTGGTCATGTGTAGCAGTAACAGAATCATGTCTATGACTCTGTGTATATTCAAGCATCTGTTTCGATCGCTTTGCCTTGGTTTTATCTCATTCAGTTGCCCGTTTTTCTCTCTGCTGTTCTGCCTTTGCTGCTAAATTTTCTTTTTCAGTCGCATATTATATATAAATGAAAGCTCATTAAAAACTATCTTGTTTAGCATGCTAGAAATAGCAGCGATCACATAGTTATTATTGTAAGGCTTATAGCGTTCCAAGTAGCCATACCAACAAAATCACTTCTTCATCTAAAAAAAAAAATATACTGGTATATTAGAGAATTTTCATCTTATCAAAAATATTCATTTAACAAACTCCGGAAACTGATAATATTCTTGAAATTGTGCCTCGTATCAAAGTTATACAGCTATTTTGTTTAATAGCATGCATTCATTCAACACAAAATCACTTAAAAATTATACCTGTATATCAAAATATTTTCGTTTTATCAAATATATTAATCTAATAAACTCTGGAATCTGATAATATTCTTGAAATTGTGTCTCATTTCAAAGTTATATAGCTATTATTAAATTATCATTAATGAAAATAGAGGCGAGTGTGAATGAGAGACTGCTGCAAACAAAAATATAAAATATTGCCCTCAACGAATTAATAGTGTTTATTATTTAAACATTAAAATCTGTTCCGCAGTGAATGCAATGAATATTTAAATTTGCAAGAATTTGGAGCTAAAAAAATTCAAGAAACTTCAGAAATCGAAATTATAGGAAATTTCTTAGAACATGAATTTATAAAGATATTTCCAGACAGTCAACCCTTTAATAATTGCTTTCTTTTAGTACTTTTAGTAATTGTTACATACCTAATTAATAAGCAGCTTTCTCCATTATAGTATAGATGTCAGTGAATTAGCAGAATTCAAAAACAAATAACAGAACTGAATTAGATGATATTTTTCTTTTACTTGTTTCAGTCATTGGTTTGCAGCCATGCTGGGGCACTGCCGTGATGGGTTCAAGCTACCAAATTGATCCCAGCATATATTTTATTCGGCTGGTAATTATTCTGTCAGTTTCTTTTGCTGTTCCATTAAATTACTTGGACGTAAGCAAACCAATGCTGGTTGTCAAGCATTGGTTGTCAAGCAATGGGACTTCATAATTGCTTTGTAGTTGCAAAGTGATCTTCTTAACCATTATGTGGTGTATTCCAGAATTTTTGAGACTTTTTTCCTGGAGAAACAGTTGTAATTGTCCTAGATTATTGAAATTTGAGTATTTCATAACTATACTTAACCATCTGGGGACAGGCATGGCTCAGTGGTAAGAAGCCTGCTTCCCAACCACATAGTTCTGGGTTCAGTCCCACAAAATGGAACCTTGGGTAAATGTCTTCTACTATAGCCATTTGCTGACCAAAGCTGTGTGTGAGGGGATTTGGTAGTTGGAAGCTGAAAGAAGCCTCTCATATATATGTGTGTATGTGTGTGTGTGTGTGTGTGTGTGTGTGTGTGTGTGTGTCCCCTCTCACCATCGTTTAACAACTGATGCTGGCGTGTTTGTCTATCCACAACTTAGCAGTTTGGCAAAAGAGACTGATAGAATAAGTACTAGGCAACTACATATTCTATCAGTTTTAACTTAACAAGAGGGACCGATAGGTTAAGTACCAGGTTTAAAAAATAAGTATTGGGTCAATTTGTTTAACTAAAAATTCTTCAAATTGGTGCCCCAGTATGGCCACAGTCTAATGACTGAAAAGATAAAAGATTAACTTTTTTTGTTTGTCTCTTAATAAAAGAGGGTGGTGGGAAAATTTGTACCTCTGATTCTAACCTTGATTTTCTGCATAGAGTTTCTTTTTATGCTAAAAACCAGAATCTGCAGAATTTAGTTATGGTTTGTGCCTTTCTGTTTTCTTTTACTTGTTTGAATCATTAGACTGTGGCCAGGCTGGGGCACCGACTTAAAGAGTTTTTAATCGAACGAATTGACCCCAGTACTTTTTTAAAACCTAGTACTTATTGCATCAATCTTCTTTGCTGAACTGCAGTATAGGCTTGGTCACTTTAAGTGAACAAGCATATACTGCATATCTGGGCCATACATATTCTTCATTTAGAAATTTTAATTTGTCTACATTTAGCTAAGTAGAAGAATGTTACATCGATATGACTGTGTGATTTGGAAGCTCGCTTTGCAACCATGTGGCTTGGGGTTCACTCCCACTGCATGGCAACTTTGACTAATCCCTTGGTTGACCAGTACCTTGTGAGTGAATAATTGATTTGGAGTCTAAACGTAATATATATAACTCATGATTTATGAATAAAACAAAACCACATTAAAATACAAATCCTGCACAATAGCCATGATTCTTCCACCATACAAGTTTGTTTAAAAGGAAGACAAAGAAAAGAAGAAAAATGTGGAGAAAGAAGAAAAAGAGAAGAGAAAAAATGAGAAAAAAACATCAATGCAGCACCAAATGCTTCAGTTGGTTGCACACCACAAGGTTCAACCTCAGAGAGGTGGAGGAGTAAGGGGAAATAGGCCCCATGGTGGGGTGGTGGTTTTAAGGATTGAAAAATTATCATATTTAATTAAATTAAATAATTTTAAAGCATTTATAACTCGTCCAGTAACATAACAAAAAATGAAGTACATAAATACAAAATCGATTTTGTTTCCCATAAATAAAGATGCAAGGATCAAAATAGTTTACTGATACATTTTTGTGAAAGTACACTTGGTAGTGGTCATGACTTGGTTGTCCGCTAATCGCTAGACTATCCTCTTTGCATCATTACTCCAATATTGATTTCAAATTTTGGCACAGAGGCTGCAGGTTTGAGGGAGTAATTAAGTCGATTCCATTGACCCCACCCCCAATGCTCAAGTGGTGCTTATTTTATTGACCCCAAAAGAGGAAAGGCAAAGTTGACTTTGGCAGAATTTGAACACAGAACATAAACATGGACGAAATGCTGCTAAGTATTTTATCTGGCATGCTAATGATTCAGCCAGCTCGCTGCCCTTTTGTACTCTAATACAACTGGAGAAATAAGAGTACATGATTTTCATAGCTATTGTTTACATCCATGAATCCTTGAGTCCATGCACTCTCCTGGTTTATTTATATATTCCATTTAAGGCTAACAAAAAAGAAAAGAAACGAATACAGGTGTTTAAACTTCAAGAAAAAGGCTTCATATAAACGATAATGAAATCAAACTAAAATAAATGATTAAATAGGAGTGGGTGGGGTACGATGAGTAAGATTTACTGCACTTTTGACTTTGAGAAAAGAATATTTTTTACTAATTTCCCTACTTTACAAAAACCATATCAGTTAAGCAAATGACCTTCTGTAAATGTAACAAAAGCACTATAACCTAAATTAGAACACTATTTCAGAAAATTAACTCTGTTCTGTTTGAGTATATAAAAGACAAATTTAGCTGGGGCAAAATGAGTTAGACAAGGTAAGGTAAATTTGCCTCTTCAGCTCTCCAGAGTTACATTTGAGAAAAGACTCACACTCATCAATATCCAACCCTTGACATCAAAAAGATTAGAAATGCAACAAAAATGTTAAAAAGAAAAAATTGGCACATAATATGAAATTAACGAAATTCAACTCAGTCTAAAAGCACAACATAAAATATCCTCTATAGCTTCTTTACGATCTGCTGGAGTAGCTCTCTTCATGATATATTTATGCACCATGTAATTAAATAAAAAAATTATTAAAATTAGTCATTACTCATTTTGCTCCAGTTTAGACAATTTTTTGGAAAATTGAAAATGATCAAATTAGGCTTTGGTATTAGAAAAATTGACTCGGAATCTGCCATTAATATATTTGCTTTGTGATCCTTTCTTCATTATTTTGGTATGTGCAGTAAGGGATCTAATTCACAGAAGATGGTCTGAATCAGTCACAAACAAGTCAGTAGTTGTTTCCCATAGTCATCGGTAAAAGACATTGGATACTTTCCCTTCACTTTTCATGCATCATGCATTAAATAGGTTTAGTACTAATTCAACTAGAATAAATGATGCTAGCAAGATCAGAAGAAAGTCCATGTTTTATAAATGTTATAAATGTTTTATTTCTAATTTGGTGCAGAAATTATTAAATCTTTATAAAAGTGTTTCATTATGTTAAAGATTTCAATTGTGTCTTCGACTGTGTTCCATACTCATGCTTGTGGAAAATATAAGGCAGGAAATATGATAACGCATGTAAAGCAGCGAGCTGGCAGAATCGTTAGCACATTGGGCAAAATGTTTAACAGCATTTTGTCTGTATTTATGTTTTGAGTTCAAATTCGGCTGAAGTTTACCTTTGCTTTCTTTCCTCCAGGGTCGATAAAATAAGTACCAGTTGAGTACTGAGGTCGATGCAAGGGACTTATCCTCTTCTCTGAAATCAATATTGTGGGGCATTTAATGTTTAAAAATAAATTTGAATAATAGTTAATGCTGAAGATTAAATAAAAAAATCCAGTGTTTATATATGAAGATTAAAACTAAAAAGTCTCTTTTATTCAATGAATAAAATAAAATAAAATAAGATAATTTAAAAGGCTCTCTAATTTTATTATGTTAGTCACACAGTCTAGATAAGGACCTACAGCCATTATTTTCTGGGAGTATTTCCGATGTATTTTCAATATTTGCTTAAAATTTTTCTTTGAGAAAAATATAAAATTAATTATACTGTCTAACTGAAAAGAACCGTGTTTTGATAACTGAATAAATTTTAAATTAAAAGGAAGAGAAAGCGAAGTAGAAAATCTAAAAGTATATCAATTCATATGAAGGCCTAAAATTTCCGTAATGTCAAAGTGAAAGTTTGTTATTTAGCCTCTGCAGACAATCGTCATTACAACACCGGTGTCATGCCGGCGCCCTGGCGGGATATTTATCAATCGAGTCAACTCATTGAACTCCTCTGATTGATTTTAACAGATTAACGCGTTGGATTTAAATACATATATATATTACTGTTTTGGTATACAAAAGGACTTGAGTTCAAAGCATAAAGATGTCATTCCCAAACTCTCACAAAACCGTAATCGTTCTGGACAGAAGTCCTTATTTTGCTCAATCTTCGAAGCAAACGGTGGAATACGATGTGTTATCGAAATCAAAGAGCCCCGGTTTAATACCCGCCGCTCCTATCACCAAATCCCTTTGGACTTCATGTGTGGAATCGGTCATAGAATTTATCAGGATTGTCTACGACATATTCCCCACTCAGAAACTGGTAAAAGAAAAACAAATTCCCTTCTTCATATCTTATAAGTTTATTTTCTTATTGTTTACATGTGTTTTCGAATTTCTTTCATCTTGTATCTTTCATTTTTTACTTGTTTAACTTATTTGACTGCAGCCATGCTGGGGCACCGCCTTGAAAAAATTCAATCTTATCTTTTATAAAGTCTTGTTCTTATTTTATTGGTCTCTTAGGCGAACCGCTAAGTTACGGGGGCATAAACAAACCAAGATCGGTGGGGGACAAACAGACGCACACACATAGTTTCAGTCTACCAAATCAACACACAAGTCTTTGGTCAGTCCGAGGCTGTGGTGGAAGATACTTGCCCAAGGTGCTACGCAGTGGGACTGAACCCGGAACCATGTGGTTGCGAAGCAAACATCTTACCTCACGCTATAGTCTTTTTTGTCTGGAGGTAAGTACAGTTCGCACGACCTTTTACTGGGTTCCTATTCAGGTAGGAGGCCGCTCGGACAAAATGCCTACCAGTAGTTTACGACCTTTCACGTTCTCAGTTCAAGTCCCGTCGAAGTTAACTTTGCCTTTCGTCCATCTGGGGGTCGATAATATCAACCGGACTTAAAAATTGCAGGCGTGGCTGTATGGTATGAGGCTCGCTTCCCAACCACATGGTTCCGAGTTCAGTCCCACTGCGTGGTAACTTGGACAAGTGTCTTCTACTACAGCCTCAGGCTGAACAAAGCCTTGTGAGTGGATTTTGTTGATGGAAACTGAAAGAAGCCTGTCGTATATGTATATGTACGAAGTTTTTGACAACTGATACTGGTGTGTATATGTCCCCGTAATCTAGCCGTTCGGCAAAAAGAGACCGATAGAATAAGTACTAGTCTGCAAAGAATAAGCCCTGGGGTTGAGTTGTTTGACAAAAACTCTTCAAGGTGATGTTCCAGTATGCCGCACTCAAATGACTGGAATTTGGAAGGCTGGACCTCCAACCAGGCCTTTCGCAATGCCATTATAGCCAGGAACTTCTCAGCACCCCCTTGTATATATGTGTGTGTGTATGATCATTATCATAATCAGTATCATTTAATGTTTGCTTTCCATCCTGGCATGGGTTGGACAATTTGACAGGAACTGGCCAGTTGGGGAGCTCCATCAGGTTCCAATTGTCTGTTTTGGCATGGTTTTACAACTGGATGCTCTTCTTAACACCAACCACTTCACAGAGTGTACTGGACACTTTTACGTGTCACCAGCATGAGTGCTTTTTATGTGACATCAGCACCCACAAACCTTTAAGGGAAGGGCCTCTCAAGTAAGAGAGGGTTGTAGAGGACATACCTGTGTGTATGAATGGCCAGTTTTAATTAGCTTGATGTGTCATCTCAGGCACTGCAAACCACCAAAAGTCTTGGTTCCTTGTCATCGCCTCTGTGAAGCCCAGCACCCTGAAGACACTTTCTTATCCCTTTGTCCCATATCTTCCTGGGTCTATCTCTTCCACAGGTAACCTCCACAATTAGGAATCAACACTTCCTTCTGCAGTTGTCCTCATCTATACACACCACATGGTCATACCAGTGCAGTTTTCTCTTGCACACGACAACTGATGCTCTTATACCCAAGTGTTTTCTTACCACACATTTTGTGGTAATTGTAAACAAGTGTCACTGTCATACCAGCAGTGTCATTCATTTCCAATATTCTCTGAAAACATGTCTGGTCATAGGGGAATATTACCTTGCTTGGAAACAGGTGACAGTTGGTGGTAGTAATGGTATCTGGCCATAGATAATCAGCCTCAAATTCATTCTGACCCATGCAAGCATGGAAAAGTGGACGTTAAATGATGATGATGAACATAACAAACAAAAATGAACGGAGTGTTTTATTTGGGAGATATATTTGCTTGCTCCTTTCGTCCCTTCCTGAAACCACCGGTGAACTGTTATTACCCATCCTTCTTACTTGATGCCACTGAGAATCTTGATGCTTTTTATTCTTTGCAATTTCAGATCCGTGTTGTTAGTGGAGTCCACTCATTGAATACATGGACTCAGAAGGACCAAGGAATGCAGCAGGTAAGATTTGAACTTACATCCATTCACTTACTGATTAACTCCCTTACCGTTATCATAGAGCCACAGCAGCAAAAATCTGTATGCTGAAACAGTCATCAACACTGTGAGTTACTGTGCAGTTACTTAACTTGCTAGAAATAGCAGCCAAATCTCCTTCAAATTAGACAATTCCATCTTAAATAAGGAAGAATATAATCCTTAGTATACTAAATGACAAAACAATAACAGAACAACTTAGATCTGCGGTTCTCAACCATTTTTTTGTCAGTGGACCCCTTTGATTCCTCTTTTATTCAGTGAGTTAGGGTTCCTCTTAGCCATTCAATGTCTAAAAAATCCTATTATATTTTTATAATTAAATATTATTAGGAATTGTATAAAACAAATATTTTGTGTATTGCCGATGTATAAGCAATTTATTGCACATAAATTTTGACAGCAAATTCTTATATGGGCCCTTAAGGGCCATATGGACCCTGGTTGAGAACCATTGCTTTAAATCATAGGTTTGCTGGATGAGTGCTGACCTGGGACCTAAACAAGTTCAGCTATTAATACAATGACTGCATTCACCTTAATTACTAAGCTGCAGGTGTGGCTGTGTGGTAAGAAGCTTGCTTCCCAACCACATGGTTCTAGGTTCAATCCCACAGCGTGGCACTTTGGGCAAGTGTCTTCTACTATAGCTTTAGGCTGACCAAAACCTTGTGAGTGGATTTGGTGAATGGAAACTGAAAGAATCCCATCGTGTATATATATGTATATATATATATATTTTGACGACTGGCACCCATGCCAACGTTGTCTCCTTCATTGGACACTAAACTTGGCTTGCGAAGACCTGTTGGGACAAGCGAAAGCGAAATCGTGATGACACCTGTGCCCAGCGTCGCCTTCCTGGCACTTGTGCCGGTAGCACATGTAAAGACATTCAAGCGAGATCGTTGCCAGTGCCGCTGGACTGGCTCCTGTGCAGGTGGCACGTAAAATACACCATTTTGAGCCTGGCTGTTGCCTGTACCTACTGACTGGCCTTCGTGCCGGTGGCGTGTAAAAGCACCCACTACACTCTCTGAGTGGTTGGCGTTAGGAAGGGCATCTAGCTGTAGAAACTCTGCCAAATCAGATTGGAGCCTGATGTAGCCATCTGGTTTTCACCAGTCCTCAGTCAAATCGTCCAACCCATGCTAGCATGGAAAGCGGATGTTAAACGATGATGATGATATATAAATCTATGTGTATCTCTTTGTGTTTGTCCTCCCCAATCATCATTGACTGCTGGTGTTGGTGTGTTTATGTCCCCATAACTAAGCAGTTTGGCAAAGGGACCAATAGACTAAGTACTAGGCTTAAAAATAAGTCCTGGGATTGAAATGCTCAACAAAAACAATTCAAGGTGGTGCTCCAGCGTGGCCAGAGTCAAATGACTGAACCAAGTAAAAGAATACAATGGTTCTCTTCATATTGACCGTCAGTGCATATATTGATTGCTTCCTTCACTCCCTGCTTTAACCATGCATGGAGAATTCTTAAGAAATGTGCTTACTGTTGCCCGACTCTCACCACTCCCCTCACACAACATTGTCCAGTGACTGAAGATAGCCAAGAAGAAAAAGTAGCTTTTTCTTTCTTTTCTTTTCTTTTACTTGTTTCAGTCATTTGACTGCGGCCATGCTGGAGCACCGCCTTTAGTCGAGCAAATCGACCCCAGGACTTATTCTTTGGATGCCTAGTACTTATTCTATCGGTCTCCCTTGCTGAACTGCTAAGTTACGGGGATGTAAACACACCAGCATCGGTTGTCAAGCGATGTTGGGGGGAGAAACACAGAGACAAAGACACACACATACACTTACATATATACATATATATATATACGATTGATTTCTTTCAGTTTCTGTTTACAAAATCCACTCACAAGGCTTTGGTCGGCCCGAGGCTATAGTAGAAGACACTTGCCCAAGGTGCCACGCAGTGGGACTGAACCCGGAACCATGTGGTTCGTAAGCAAGCTACTTACCACTCAGCCACTCCTACGCTTGTACTTTTAAGAAGAATCTTGATAAATATTCAAAACACTCGCACCTCCACATCCACATGCGGGCATATGTGTGATGCCTCGACCGACATAATAAAAGTTAATCTGTCTGTGGCACCGAGCAGTTTCAGCAATCAATAATCTACAAACACCATACAACGTTTCAACAAGAGATGCATAGAGGAGAGTAGCAAAAAAGCAGCTGCGGTGCTACACCTCCTTTGCATCGAAAACTATGGCAGCAGTGGCATTTCAGTGTTGCAGTTATATGGAATACCTCAAGTGCCACAATAAGACTATTTGACTCTTTGCTGGAGGTTGGTCAGTTGTTTGTCGTACAGTCTTTATGCGATAAACCCAGAAGCTAGAGTAGCCCAAGGTCAGTGTCTAACCCTTTTGCCATACAATGCGTCAGTGAAGTCATGGTGGGATTTCGAAACTGTTTATTGATGTCACTTGCAACACTACGCATTTCATATGTAGTGGCCCTGTGGTGAGAAGCTTGCTTCCCAACCACATGGTTCTAGGTTCAGTCCCACTGCATGGCACCTTGGGCGAGTATCTCATACTATAGCCTCGGACTGACCAAAGCCTAATGAGTGGATTTGGTAGACAGAAACTGAAAGAAGCCCATTGTGTGTATGTGTGTGTGTATATATATATATGGGAGAATTTACGAAAAAAACAACAGACGAGGACAGGTGGTGTAAACAACAAAAGGATGTATTAGTTTAACGCTCGGGAATAGAGAAAGTCTTTAACGTTTCGAGCTACGCTCTTCAACAGAAAGAAATAAGGAGAAAAACTAGGAGAAAAAAAATTTAAATGTCGTGGTCATACATATATATATAATAGATTAGGGTTCAATTGAATCAGGCACTTAAATTATAAGGCACCGGGTTGTGTTGAAAACTAAAATGCATACAGAGCAAAAATAGAGGAATACTTATGTGGGTACCAAAGTACGGATGGAAAGATATTCAGATTATGTCTGCGATTGACTGAGTATATGATGGGCCCTGAGGCTAACCAGGAAATGGAAGTGTGTGGTCCATAATATACTTTGAATTTACGCAACAAGCAGGTTCTGAGAGAGGTGAATGGTAAATACATAAATAAGAACAGCTGTTTCCAACGAATTTTTAATTGCTTAATGGAGACATTACATCATTAGAAAAAAAACTGTTTTCATCAGGTGAATACATGAACCACAACATTCAGAAACGAACTGCTTGTACCACTTCATGATTCTATGACCATTGTTGTCTTATGACCATGAAGTGGTACAAGCAGTTGGCTTTTGAATATTCTTGAATTAAAAGTTCACTGGAAACAACTGTAGTGGATTGACACATTATCCATCTGTTGTTATTTATGTATGTGTGTATATATATATATATATATATATATATATATATATATATATATATATATATATATATATAGATAGATAGATAGATGAGTGGTTGGTTGGTGAGTGCTGTACAAGCCGTGTATGTACAGGGATGCTGTCAGTAAGGTGAGGGATGATGAGTAAAGGAATGAATTCAGTGTACTAGTGGAGATTCACTAATTTTACGTACAGCTCAGCAGAGTTCGATGTGTTTTCCATTTTTTGCCCTACACTCATCTTATTGATATTCCTGCTGACTTTAGGGATACACTGCATTCCTGTATGATCTTGCAATGATATTCCTTACCTGGATCTTTCTATGACCTTTTTTGCATAAGCAACCAGTCAATGTTCTTCATCCACATAACAAACAAACCATTCCTCATCTGACACAAGATCCCCTCCTCCAATGCCACTTTTCCTCTCAAAATTTCCTTGTCTTGCAAGTTACTTGGTGACTGCCAGTATTGGTGCCTCGTAAAATGCATCCAATCCTCACTGTGAAGTGGTTGGCATTTGGAAGGGCATCCAGCTTTAGAAACCATACCAAAGCTGACCTTACCTGTGCAGGTGTCACGTAAAAGGCACTGAGTCCACTCTGAAGGGTGGTTGATGTTAGGAAGGGCATCTAGCTGTAAAATTCATGCCAAAATAGACACAAGCCTGGTGCAATCTTCTTCCTGGGCCGGCTCCTGTCAAAGTGTCCAACCCATGACAGCAGGGAAAGCGGATGATAATGATGAAATAAACTAAAGAAAGTATAATACTGAAACATATAAATATGATTTGTTCCTCATTCTTCTGTGTTTTGTATTCTTCAGGTGATGATGTCACTGGCTCGTATTGGTCCTGCCAGAGCTGGAGGAAGTGAAGAAGAGTATGAACTGATGCATGGTTTGTCAACTGCCATTGAAGTTCTCTGCGAACCCAGTGAAATACAGCACGAGTTACGGACATCCCTTTCTGAAACCAGCCACAATGTACTGAACCGAGGCAGAATCATATGTTTAACAGCCATCAAAAGGTACCCTTGCTGATTATCTCTTGCTTTTCTTTTTTTGTTTTGATAACATAATGCATATGAATGAAGACAGCCGAATCAAGAAGTGCTTGCTTGCTTGCTTCATGCCTTTGCTTGATGGGGCTGAGGTCATCCCAGAGGCGTCATTGTGCGTAAAGCCAACCAGGTCCACCAGTGTGCTCCATCGCTGGCAGTCCTGTGCCAGACCCTCTGCATCTTGCATCAAGTGAGTTGGGCATCAAGAAGTGCCAGTCTCTGATTTTGGAAGGAACACATGGAAAGGATGGACCCAGGAAGATGTAGGATGAAGTGGTGAGAAAGGATCTTCAGAAGTTAGTTCTCACAGACGAGGGACCAAGAATTCTGTTTGGCCTACTTTTCTTGTTTTTGAAAGGCATACTATAGCTTAGACTACATTATCCAATACTTTATTATTTAAGAAACTTCCTTTTATTCCCTACCAAATCAAAGAATGAGAAAATATTTCAAGGGACGTAACTCGCAAATAACCATTAAAGAGTTATGTCCCTTGATTATATCCGCCTTCCCATCACTAGTACCGTTCCCAGGACAATGGCTGGCGAAATTGACATAAACTGGCTGAGAGAATGGTGTTTCACAAATCACCAGTGGCACCAGTAGAATGTACACTGTGTGATAAGCTTGCTTCCCGATCATATGGTTCTGGGTTCTGTCTCACTGTGTGGTACTTTGGGCAAGTGTCTTCTAGTATAGCCTCAAACCAACTAAAGCCTTGTGAGTGGATTTGGTAGACAGAAACCGAAAGAAACCCTTTGTATGTATGTGTGTATATATATATATATATATATATATATATATATATATGTTTGTGTGTGTGTTTTTATGTTTGTGTTTGTTGCCCTCCTATCATCACTTGACAACCAGTGTTAGTGTATTTACGTCCCTCTAGCTTGACAGTTAGCCAAAGAGACTGATAGAATAAGTATCAGGCTTAGAAAAATAGCCTCTGGGATTGATTCATTTGACTAAAAATTCAAGGCAGTGCTCCAGCATGGATTCAGTCTAACTTGTTTGTATCATTAGACTATTGCCATGCTGGAGCACCTCCATGACAGTCTTAGTTGATCAAATCCAACTCAGTCATCATCATCATCTTTTAACATCCACTTTCCATGCTGGCATGGGTTAGATGGTTTGACTGAAGTACTGGCAAGCCAGGAGACTGCACCATGTTCCAATCTGATCTGGCAAGGTTTCTACAGCTGGATGCCCTTCCTAATGCCAAGCACTCTGAGAGTGTAGTGGGTGTTTTTTACGTGCCACTAGCATGGGGGCTGGTCAAGCGATACTGGCATCAGCCATGCTTGAATGGTGCTTTTTACGTGCCACCAACATGGGAGCCAGTTAGGTGGTACTGGCAATGACCATGCTCAATATTTAATTTGTAAAGTCTGGTGATTATTTTATTGGTCTTACGTTGCCAAATCTCTAAGTTGGAACGTGAACAAACCAATTACAGTTGAAAGATAACCACAAGATGCATTCATACACAGTCCTGCCCTCCCACACATAAATATATATGAACTTTAGGTTAGTTAAAATATATTTGTGACATATTTCAACTTCTAAGTGCAGTTACTGTAGAGAAAGAAATTCTCTCTTATTGTAAGAGGTCTAAAAACACCATTTCTACCAAATGTTGTCCCAGTCAGATTTACTGGCTCAGTGTTCCTAGCTCTTTAGCCATTATCAATGGGAAATACAGAAGAGAAGCAACCCTGAGCAGATTTAAAGCCATAGCTCTAACTAAGAAACAGTCAACAACATCGACTGAGTTGTGTTATTGGACAGGATAAAAACAATGGCATGAGTGTCAAGCAGTGATTAGGAATAAATTAACTTTAGGTTAGTTAAAATATGTCTGTGACATATTTCAACTTCTAAATCTACTGCAGTTACTGTGGAGAAGTAAATTCTCTCTTATGGTAAAAGGTGTAAAAACATCATGCCTACCCAGTGTTGGATTCCCTATTGGATTCCCAGATGCAGCGTTAGTTGTTATCAATAGGAAATACCAAAGAGAGGTAACTCTGAGTAGATTAAAAGCCATTGCTTTAACTAAAATACAGTCAACAACATTGACTGAGTCATGCTGTTAGAGTGCATGGTTGAAATAAAAATAGCAGCATCACCACCAAGCAGTGGTTAGGAATAAATGAACTTTAGGTTATTCAAAATATGTATGTGAAATATTTAAAGTTCAGTGCAGTTACCATGGAGGAAAAATTCTCTCCTTTGGCAAAAGGTATTAAAACATAAATATATACACACAACAGATATACTTAT
>NC_142952.1:23605298-23620298 GCF_046866305.1 Octopus bimaculoides
TATGATTAATTGTATATGTTAATATGTGCAATGACATGTGTATGTATTATATGTGTCTGTGTGTGTGTGTGAGTGTATATATTTATATATATATTAATATATATATATATGTATGTATCTCATACATTATCTCTCTCTCTCTCTCTCTCTCTCTCTATCTATCTATCTATATGTATATAGATGTATAATATGTGTCTGTCTATCTGTCTGTCTTTTTCTCTCTCTCTCTCTGTGTATGTATGTATGTATATATGTATATATATGGTGGCTTAACTCACCAAAACAGCAAAAATGTTGGCAGAACAGTATATGTCTATTCAGTTTTTTGTTTTTATTTTATAATGAAAGCTAACAAGTGTAAAAATTCACCATTTTAAGCCTATTCAATACACATACATACATGCATACATGTATGTATGTATGTTGGCATTGATTCAGCAACACCAGATAAGCAGCACCAAAATGGCAGTGCCAAAATATCTCATACACTTAAGTGGACGCTCTAAATGCATGTTTATTCCAAGGAGCAGGACTTTTGCATGGATGTACATCTTCTCAAGGTGGAAATGACATTTTCTATATTCTGTGTTTGTTTTGAGTTTTTCTCATTTTCTTTTTTGACAAAGTTCAACTTGAAGAATCGCTGAAATGCTTCCAAGCAATAATTCTAAGAGAATCAGCATTCGTGGAGGAACTGGAAACTGTCAGCTTCAATGAGTATGGTTTCCAGAAGAAACGATTGTGAACGAGAGTGCTTATTTGACATCCGACATTTTAACATTTCTCTTGTTTTCTCTCTCTCTACGTGTGAACATATTTCTTTTTGTGTATGAGGAAAGGGAAAATGTTCATATCAGTCTTGTTCAATTCATAAATTGTAATGTCTGTCTGTCTCTTATCCTTTCTATCTTTATGTATATATTTCTTCATTTGTGTATGTGTGTGTGTGTGTGTGTTTGCCCCCAGCTGTCAAGATGTACTGTCATGAAAACAAGATCGACATACAGTCAGCTGTGCCAAATTACCAGTGTCCAGAGTCCATACAACTGCACCATATTGTCTCAATCTGTCCACCCATATATGGCCCCTCCTCCTCTCTGTTATAATGTTACTACAATTGCAAAACTGTATCACTACCAACCACCATGAATATTGATGTGAGACACCACAGGAAATCTGTAAGGCAGGGGTTCTCAACCACTTTTTATCTATGGACCCTTTTGATTACTATTTTATTCTGGTGGACCCCCATAGCCATTTGTTGTTTAAAAACTAGTTTTATAGAAACTTCTTTCAAAATTCCTATTTTACTTTTCACCCATTAACTTGTGTTGGTTGAACTATGTAAAACGTTAGAGAAAGAAATCTTGCTGTTTCTTGCAATACATACAAGTAAAGCAAAATTTTTTCAGGGGTCTTTAAAATACTATTTTGTTGCGTGGGCCCCTGAAAATCTTACGTGGACCCTGGTTGAGAACCACTGCTGTAAGAGATCACTTTGACCTACTAGAAACATCAACCAAATCTCCCTCAGATCACATCACACCAGGCTTCTCTCAAAACAATTTAAAACAAACAAAAAAAAAAGATGTGGTCAATGTTGTCTTTTTTAACATACAAAGAAACCTAATGGTCATGACTGGAGTGCCATTGATCCTAATCCTGTTGGATCAGGACTGACCTGCTGTTAAATAACAACTACAACATACTGATTCAGTTACCTGTGACATCGTGGGGGTGGTGTGTGCGTTTGTGTGCGGGGTGGGGTAGAATGATGAACTTGGTGAACAATATTGTGTTATAAGGTGATGTGGAGTGGAGTTGGAGGGAATACAAGTCAACTCTAAACATAAATCTCATTCAACGAATTGAACTCCTGACTTTCTACCCCCCCCCCCCCCCCCCGTTATACCTTATACAAAGGACTTAACTTTGTTCTTTCACTCTGGAACCTGCTTCTTGACAATAAGCTTCAATTCATGTTGTCTATTTTTGGAAACTCTACTGATTCTCATCTTGTCATCAACGTTTGTCTTTGGATACTGGCTGCAGTTGCTACTGCTGTGGATACTACTACTACTACTACTGCTACTACGTTCGTCACCAATGACACTATCAGCAGCAGCAGCACTACTACTACTACTACTACTACTACTACTGTGTTGTTCTTGTTTCTGTTGTGGCCACCATGAGGGCCTCTTGGTATGCAGAAACAAACTGGACACTGGAGAAAACTCTCAACATGGCAAGATTTACTGCATTGCACTACCACCACCACCACCACCATCACCCATACTGCATCTTGGAGTTTTAAACCTTGTTGTAAGACATGGTGCTGGTGCAGATTGGATTGTACCTCATTGTATTTAGCAGTCTACTTACATGCCATTGACCAACTCAAATCAGGGCTGATCAGGATTATTCTGCAAAAGCCACTACTACTACTACTACTACTACTATGAAGAAAGACATGAAGATGACCAAAAAGAAGAAAAGGAAAATGAAGACGAAACAGGTAGGTTGCAATATATTTCATTTTTAAAAAAATTTTATTTTCTAATTATTTTTCACAATTTAATTATTACAAGGAATTAAAGAAACAAAATTAAAATAAAAATAAAAGGTGGGGAGAAAGTTAAGCTGTAGAAGATGGAGGGGGAAGGAGCAACAGGCAGCACACCCCAGAATAAAGGGTGTGTTCAATTGCGCCCCCATGGTCATGACCGAGGGGCTGTGTTACCCTGGAGAATGGCCAACAACACTTGCTGTAGTAGTTACTTCATTTGTTCTGGGGTGTGTCGTCTCTTGCTCTCTCTCCTCCATCTTCTGCTGCTTGATCCCCCCCCCCCTCACCTTTTTTTGCTTCTTCAGTCTCTTTCTTCCCTTGTAATTAAATCTATTATTTTTATTATAATTCTTCTTCTTCTTTTCAGCAGTTTTTAAATGAGTTTCTCTTGCACCATTCGCCCCCCCCCCATCCCATTCCCATCCCTACCCCACTTGCCATGTGTCCAGCATTGTATTTTTCTTTCAAGATATTGTAGAATCATGTTTGTATAAAACTACATCTGTTTTGTTTTGTTGTTTCTGGTGTTGTTTTAGTGTTTTGTTTGTTGTATTGACTGTGTGTGTGTGTGTGTAGTGTTGTCGTCAGCATCATCATCACCTCATTTTTTTCTAAATGTCTGTTTTCCATGCTGGTATGGTTTCGCACAGTTCAACAGGACCTGGAAAGCTAGGGGTTGCATCAAACTCTCATGTGGAACATGGACAAAACGACCTCGTAATATTTGGTTGTGTCTCTTTTACACAGTGGGTTCAAATCCCACCACACTGCATTGACATTATAACCTCTGGGTTTGCTTCCCCTTATCAAATGTGTGATCACATATCTATTTTAGAAATTATTATTATTATTATTATTATTATTGTTAGTGTTATTATAGGTGGTGAGCTGAAAGAATCTTTAGCATGCCGGGTGAAATGCTTAGCGGCATTTTGTTTGTCTTAACGTTCTAAGTTCAAATTCCGTCAAGGTCGATTTTGCCTTTTGTTCTTTTGAGGATATTCATCCAACAATTGGAATAACCACAGTAGCGATTGATAACCAAACTTAGGGGAAGCATTTGTTAGCTGACATCATCCGTAGATGGGTTAATTTCTAAGAAATTAAACCCATCAGGTTTCAACTGGACCATTTTTTATTGCTGCCAGTCATAAGTTGGACAGGTCGTAAGTTGATGACAACCTGTACAGCTAAGCATTTTGTCAGTCTTTGCATTCTGTGTTCAAATTTTGCTGAAGTTACCTTTCATTTTTTCAGGGTTGATGAAATAAGAACCAGTCAAGCATTGGGGGTGGGGGTGATGTAATCACCTTACCCCCTGCCCCAAACTTTCAGGCCTTGTGCCTATAATAGAAAGGATTATTATTAATTGCAGGGGTAGCAATTTGGCAGAGCTGGATTGAATGCCTTACAGTATTTGTTCCAGCTCCTTGGGTTCTGAGTTCAAATCCTGCCAAGGCCAATTATTTGCCTTTCATTCTTTCAGGGTTAATAAATAAGTATTTACTTAAGCCCATTGCTCTGTATGGATCCTGGACCAGCCACAATTTTTTTTCCACTGTTTTCAACTCTGAGCTGTCTTGTCTGCTTCTTTCTAGTTAGACCAGTGCTTCTCAACCATTTTCTACTTATGAACCCCTTTGATTCCTATCTTATTCGAATGGACCTTCATAGCCATTTGATGTTTAAAAAACCATATATTCATCATCATCATCGTCGTTTAATGTCCGCTTTCCATGGTAGCATGGGTTGGACGATTTGTCTGAGGACTGGTGAAACCAGATGGCTACACCAGGCTCCAATCTGATTTGGCAGAGTTTCTACAGCTGCATGCCCTTCCTAACGCCTACCACTCCGAGAGTGTAGTGGGTGCTTTTATGTGCCGCCGGTACGAAGGCCAGTCAGGCGGTACTGGCAACGGCCATGCTCAAAATGGTGTATTTTATGTGCCACCCGCACAGGAGCCAGTTCGGCAGCACTGGCAACGATCTCACTCGAATGTCTTTACATGTGCCATCCGGCACAAGTGCCAGGAAGGCGATGCTGGGCACAGGTGCCATGTCAAAAAATTGTCAAAACATTTTGTGTATTGTAGAAGTATAACCAATTTATTGCAGATTAATTTTAATGACAAAATCTTATATGGACCTCTAAGGGTCATATGGACCCTGGTTGAGGACCACTGGGTTAGACCCATTTCCTTTTAACCTCCTTTTGGATTTTTCAGCACCACATCAAATTTCTCTGAGGGAAAGCCTTCATATCCCAGATCTTGTTGGTTTTGAGTTCTCATCAATGCTTCTATAACTTTGCTTTTTGCTGAGGTTAGGGTTTTGGCCCTACACAAACCGGTTTTTACTTCTTGGAAAAGGTGGTCCATATTAGTTGTCTGGTCTCTATCCTTTGACCCTGGCTAGCATGGGCTGCCTTACAAGGTGCTTAAGCTCTGTTGGCATAGTTCTTAAGATCATTAGAACACACAAGCTACTTCTCCACAAGAAAGCCTGGACCTTGTGGTTTACTAATTAAGTACTGGGTTGATATGATTGACTGCTCCCCTCTCCCCAAAGTTCAGGCTTTGTGCTTATGTTAGACAATTATTGTCAACCCTTTAGCATTCAGATTATTCTGTCTAAAGTAATGCTTATTTATTCACATTCCTTTGAATTACTGATGCATTGTCTTTCTGTGTTGAGATTTTGATGATATACTTGTTTATTTTTAGTATGATATTGTAGGGTAGGTGTGAGAGGCTGGATCTGACTGGTTTGAATATACAATGAGTAGAATATTTGGGCTAGATATAACCAGTTAAAATGCTGGCAGAAGTGTCAGAACATTGGACAAAATGCTTAATGATATTTCTTCAAGCTCCTTATGTTCAGAGTTCAAGGACACACTCACTATCAGGAATTAAATTCACCATTGTCAGGTTATGAGTCAAATGCCCTAACCACGAAGTCACCTTCATGCTAATATTCCACACCAAGCACTACCAAAGATAGTCAAAATTCTTTCATCTACCTATCCATATTCTTTTACCCCTGAAGTTTCTACTAGTCACCTCCCACCAACCAATAACCCAATCTTTCACCAAGATTCTGTCATGCACCCCTGTTCAGATTCAGCCAGCCACTGTCAAGGTTTCTTTATCCACTTTTGCCAAGATTCTGTGAACCATCTACCAATATATTACCATGTACACCTGCCAAGATTTTGCTAAGACTCTGTCAAACATCCTGCTAAGATTCTGCTAGCCACCCGCCAAAATCTTGCCATCCACTCTGCCAAGGTTTCGCAGACCACCCCTGCTAAGACTGTGTCATTTACCTGCCAAAATTCTGTCAATTATTTCACAAAAATGTTAGAATACACCTCTGCCAAGATTTTACTAGTTACCTGCTGCACTAAAATTCTACCTTTCACCCAACATCCTGTTTACCAGCCTCTATGATTCTGTTATCCATCCCAACCAAGTTTCCACCCCCCATCCACCGTCCCACTCACCTGCCTTCTTTCCAATGTATTTCATGTCTAGAAAGATTTAAAAGCTAATCAGAAACTGGCAGATTTCAACATTGTACATGTTTGTTAATATGACATTTCTTAATGGGGTACCATGAAGGTCAAAGATAACCCACCCGTAATTCCAAACTTGAAGCTGTAGATTATAATTGTCATTGTTTGATGTTCTGTTCTGTGACATCCAGCTCTGGTTGAAGACTTTGTCATTAATAATAATAATAATAATAATAATAATAGTAATAATAATAATAATAATAATGTACACGAAAATAAAAGGACTATGTGTATATAAATATTTTATATATGTATCATATATATATATATATATATATATATATATATATATAGTATACACATACACAGATATATGTCTATACACACACACACACACATGCATATGTATGTATTTGTATATTGTGACAGTTTAGTTAGTTCCACATGACTTGTGTGTGTGTGTATGTATGTGTATATATATATATATATATATATATATATATATATATATATATATATATATATATACACCAGAGTAAGCACATAAATGTGCAACAAGGTGGAAAACGAGTACTCACACACCTATATACAGAGAGAGAATGATATGTAGGCGCACTTATGCACACTTGCACACATGCACACAAAGACCAAATAAGAGCTGCTCAAATGCTCGCACATATGTACATGCAAGCACACATGCATATGTGAATAAGCACACTCACACGCACACACATTGACATATGCATGTGTACATGCTTTCATATATATACACATAATGATCAAATGATAATAAGCTACTCAAACATACACACACACACACACACACACACACACACAAATATAGCCATTCACATGCGGGGTACATGCATCTACACACAAGCACACATGCACGCCTCCTACCTACCCACCTACCTACCTTTATCTGCTGCGCAATCATTTAGAAACATGACAGTCTTTGCTCTCTCTGTATTTTGTAGGCCATCTCCTCCTCCACCTCCCTCCCTGTCCTCTCCTCCACTTCCATCATCTTCTTCCTCCATCCTCTTCTTCCTCCATCCTCTCCCGTCTCCCCATCATTCTCTCCCTCCTCTTCTTCCCCCCCTCCTCCTCCTTCACTTTACTTTTAACTCTTTCACATCAGCATTTTCCAGTCAGAAATAACGTTTTTCTATGTCACTGCCACTATTCTGCTAATCCTGACAAAACCAAAAAAAAGAAAAAAAAAAACCCCCAGGTTTGATTCTGTTAACTGCAGCATTTATAGATCTTGGCAGTTGTAGTAGCTGTGTAGTTGAGTGTGGTGTAGTGGAGAGGCCATCACCCTTACAACCATAACATCATGGGTCATGGATTGCATTCCAAGACGAGTCGGTGCCTTGTGTTGTTGAGTAAAACCCGTTGCGTCCACTTCATTCAGCTGTAAACGAGTCCCAAAAACAGCTGGGATTTCTTTTATTCTTTTACTTGTTTCAGTCATTTGACTGTGGCCATGCTGGAGCACCGTCTTTAAAGGGTTTTAGTCAAAGAAATTGACCTCAGGACTTATTCTTTGTAAGCCTTAGTACTTATTCTATCAGTCTCTTTTGCTGAACTGCTAAGTTATGGGGACATAAACACACCAGCATCGGTTGTCAAGCAATGGTGGAAGGACAAACACACACACACACACACACACACACACACAGATTGGAGCCTGGTGCAGCCTTCTGGCTTGCCAGTCCTCAGTCAAACCGTCCAATCCATGCCAGCATGGAAAGCGGACGTTAAACGATGATGATGATGATGATACATACGACAGGTTTCTTTCAGTTTCCGTCTGCCAAAATCCACTCACAAAACTTTGGTCAGCCTGAAGGTATAGTAGAAGACTCTTGCTGAAGGGCCACGGAGTGGGACTGAACCTGAAACTATGTGGTTGGGAAGCAAGCTTCTGTGACAGATTGGTGTTCCGTTTGTGAGGAGGTGTTGAAATCTCACTCATTTATATGCCATGGAAATTGGGTTTAGGTGCACCCTTGTGAGACTTAGGGCCCATGACAGACCTAAAACTTGGTAGTGACAGAAGCAGCAGCTTTAACAGCAACAGCTGTAGTAGTAGTAGTAGTAGTAGTAGTAGAGGTAGTAATAGTAGCAGTATATAGTTTTATGGTACTGTTGGTGGCTATTTGTTTATTTTCTGTCTTGTACTTGTTTTAGTCATTAGACTCTGGCCATACTGGGGCACCACCTTGAAGAATTTTAGTCGAACAAGTGAATCGACCTGAGTACTTTTTTTCTGTTTTTAAGCCTCATACTTATTCCATTGATTTCTTTTGCTGAACGGCTAAGTTACGGGGGATGCAAACACCAACACTGGTTATCAAGGGGTAGTGGGACAACAAACAAAGACTCAAAGACACACACACACACACACACATATGTATATATTTGTGTGTCTGTGTTTGTCCCCCTCCTACCATCGCTTGACAACTGATGCTGGTGTGTTTACGTCCCCGTAACTTAGCAGTTTGACAAAAGGGACTGATAGAATAAGTACTAGGCTTAGAAAAAATAAGTCCTGGGCTCAATTTGCTCGACTAAATGCATTGCTCCAGAATGGCCACAGTCATATGACTGAAACAAGTAAAAGAATAAGAGAATATATTATATATATATATATATATATACATATATATATATATATATATATATATCTGTGTATGTGTGTGTGTTTTGTGTTTGTTCTCCAGCACCACTGAACAACCGGTGTTGGTGTGTTTACATCCCCATAACTTTGTGGTTTGGCAAAAGAAATCAATAGAAAAAGTACGAAACTTTAAAAAGTACTAGGGTTGATTTGCGAGACTTAAATTCCTCAAGGCAGTGCCCCAGCATGGCCAGTCTAATAACTGAAACAAGTAAAAGATATTTTTATAATCAGATATTAGGAATTGCATTAAAAAAGAAAATCATTAAAATATTTTGTGTATTGTAGAAGAAAACTAATTTATTGCAGATAAATTTTAAAAACAAAATCTTATATTGACTCCTAAGGGTCAATATTGAGTCCGGTTGAGAACCCCTGCAATAAAACAGACCTTGTTAAAAGCATCTGAATGTCAAACAGTGATGTTGGTAACCCTGTTGATGCTTACTCACCTGAGACCAACCCTGGTTCTGTGATACAAACTTCCGCTTTGAAAGTGATCTAAACTTAATCCTTCTATCGAAATTTCCATTTAATTTATGTTCCAAACACCAACTTAATAACAACAGATTTATTTTATGGGTTTCTGGCACCCAAAGATCAGGGAGTGATCTTAACCCTTTTTGACACTAACTCATCTGAGATTGCTGCTAGTTTTATGATAGAAACTTCCTCTTTTAAATTGATTTAATTCAGTGGTTCTCAACATTTTTTTCTTTTTATTTGTGGCCCCCTTTCATTACTATTTTATTCTGGTGGACCCTGATAGCCATTTGATGTTTTTCTCAAAATTTCGCTTGTGTAGTTGGAACTGTGTAAAACGTTAAAGAAAGAAACTGAGCTGTTTCTTGCAATAAATAACATCTACAGCAAGATTTTCTTCATGGACCCTTAAAATACTACCTTGGATTTCCAATTTACTATTTTGCTTGCATAGATCCCCTAAAATCTTATACAGACCCTGGTTGAGAACCACTGACCTGAATCAAAACCTTACATCAAAGTTTCAATTTTATGTTCCAGCATCAATTTATTAACAACAAATTCATTTTATTAAACTCCTCGTTATTTTCAAAATAGAAACCAAGATGGTGTATTTCAAGAGAAATATGGTAATAAAACGGTTAAAGTGGTCTAAAATGAAAGCCTTTCTATGAAATTTTCCATTGACTTTATGTTCCAAACATCAGTTATAAAATTCTTTGTTATTTTCAAAATTAGTTGAAACAAAGGCAGAGTTGTATTTCAATAGAAATTTGATAACAAAAGAGCTAAACCAGGTGATACATTGTTGGTTTTAATTTCAATTCCAGCTCATTCCTAATTAAGTAGACTTGTGATCAAAGATGTTCTTGTTAATGACCATTTCGTTAGTTTGTCCCCTTAATGCCAAATGTTTAATGAAAGCTATTAATTATTAAATGAAAATAAAACCTCAGCTGAGTAGTATAGGAACTGGAAAACTATTAAAGCTGCCTTGACATATAAATATTTTATTTATTTTTATTACCATATTTATATGTGAAGGCAGCTTTAAAATTCATCCTCATCCTTTTCCTCCTCCTCCTCATTTTATGTCCACTTTTTCTTGCTTCCATGGTTCTGAGTTTGATTCCTGGCCGTGTGTTGTGCCCTTGAGCAAGACACTTTATTTCATGTTGCTCTAAGTCTATTCAGCTGGCAAAAACGAGTTGTACTTATATTCCAAAGGGCCAGCCTTATCACATGCGGAATCTCCCTGAGAACTACATTAATGGTATGCATGTCTGTGGTGTTCTCAGCCACTTGCACATTAATTTCATGAACTGGCTGTTCAATTGGTTGGATCAACTGGAACACCCATCATCACAACCAACAAAATGCCAGTTTTTTTTTCAGACGTGCATGTCTTATTCAATACCAACATTTTGCTTTTGATCATCTTTTTTGAGTGTATCTGCTTTATAGTAATTATGATATATTAGTTAACAACTACCTGTGTGCAACGTTTTTAGCATAAATGATTGGTTACATTAGAAAACTAAGTCTTTCTTGTAACATTACCAATTTTTTCAATAACCTGACCACAAGTGAATACACTATAAGCATTTTAATAAACAAACCCATTTTTAGGTATTTTCTTACCAAGCATTACAGGACTGAGCTTTTGATTTTAATAATATTCAGCAGGATGTTAAATGTTATTAAGCCACTACAAAACCATAGACATTACAAACCAGAGCCATGGTGATGCTGTTTGACCACATCCCAAAAAACCTTTGACCATATCCAAAAGAAAGCCATGCACCACTCACTGAGATAGTTTCTTCTATTCATTTTCTTGCCTCATTGTCATCTTTGTCCTCCTCTTCACCGTCGCCATTCTTGGAAACTGTGCAGAAACTTATCAAGTGTGGATATATGTGTGTGTGTGTGTGTGTGTGTGTGGCTGTTGATCGTTACCAACGTCGCCTCCCTGGCACTTGTGCCAGTGGCACATGAAAAGACATTCAAACGAGATCATTGCCAGTGCCGCTGGACTGGCTCTTGTGCAGGTGGCACATAAAATACACCATTTCGAGCATGGCCGTCGCCAGTACCGCCTGACTGGCCCTTGTGCCGGTGGCACGTAAAAGCACCCACTACACTCTCGGAGTGGTTGGCGTTAGGAAGAGCATCCAGCTGTAGAAACTCTGCCAAATCAGATTGGAGCCTGTTGTCGTCTCCTGGTCCACCTGGTCCAACCCATGCTAGCATAGAAAGTGGGTGTTAAACGACGATGATGATATATATATACATACATGCACACCAGGGGGTACCCAAAAGAAACCTGAATTTCACAATATTATTTTATTTACATGTTTACACTTTGCCTTCACAGTATTCTCCATTTGAAGCACTGCATCATTCCAGACATGTTTTCCACAGTTCAAAGCAGTCCTGGAACTCTTGCAAAGTGATGCTTTTTAACACCTCTGTCATTTTTTCCTTCTCCTCTTCCACATCTGCAAAGCATTTTCCTTTAAGGACATTTTTCATTCAGGGTAGCGAAAAAAAGTCATAGGGAGCAAGACCAGCTTCCACCTGTTCTTTCAGTTCACAACATGCATTCAATCGTGACTGCTTTTGATCTTCTGTGAGCAAGTGAGGCACAAATTTTACTGCAACTCTTTCCATTCAGAATTTCTCGCTTAAAATTCGTAGGCAGAAGCTCCAGGACACACCAGTCATATTAACAAGTTCATCAGTTGTTCAGCAATGGTCCTCCAAGATCAGTTCATGAATTTTCATGATGCTTTCATTTGTTTGGGGGATCGATAATTGCCCTGAACAAGGTTGGTCTTCAAGCAACAAGTGACCATTCCTAAAGCATGAAAACCACTTGTAAACTTGTGTTTTGCTGATGGCAGCATTCTTGGAAGCTGTTTGAAGTATGACAACTGTTTTGACTGTTGTTTGCCCCAGCAGAAAACAGAATTTCACAGAAGCACACTGTTCCTTCGTTTCAGTTATTGCAAAAATTGACAAACAGGGGAGAAGCACTACAAAAAGACACACTACATGGCAGTACGACTCCACTGGTCACCACCGGTCAGCAGACTGATGCCAGAGGGTTGCATCAAGTGATGTCTAGTGGTGGAAATCTGAACTACAATGGGCTTGTCCCTCAGAGAGTGTTTCTAGTTACTTTTGGGTACCTTATCATCATCATCATCATCGTTTAACATTTACCTTCCATGCTGGCATGGGTGGGATGGTGTGACAAGAGATTCAGACTTAAAATAAATACTGGGGTCAATTTGTTTGACAAAACCCTTTTGAGGAAGTGCTCCAGCATGGCTGCAGTCCAGTGACTGAAACAAACAAAAGATAAACAATTACCATTATTTAAATGAAGGAGGCAAATCCGTTTTATTTATATTTTTTAATTTTTTTCAACTATTGGCTTTATTATGTTTTTTTTTTAAATATTTAAATTTTTTTGCAACAAATTTTATTTAATAATAATAATTTTTAAAAAAAATTATGCTAGTAAGTTTATTCCACTCTGTTATCTCTTGTAGAGTTGTTGTTGTTGTTGGTGGTCATGCTTTGATTTTGATTGTGTCAAGTCAGGCCACTGGTTGACTACCTGTTTTCTGGAACTTCCAAGCACCACACCAGTTACGTTTGTACAATAATTATTAAATACAAAAAAGTGTGGGGTGGGTGGGTGAGGGAAATAAACCTTTATTTTTTATAAAAAAACCAAATTCTTCAAATTTTATAGTTGTTATTTGGTGGTGGTGGTGGTGGTGGTGGAGTTGTTATTGCAATAATAGTTCTGAGTTTGTTACGCATATTTTCATACATGTACATATCTATGTAATATACGTACAAATATTTAATGCTTAGATATACATACACACTCAGGCACACATGCACACACATGCAGGCTTATTATACACTTTAGCAAGTTATATACACTCTGAAATATATTTCATGCATATATATATATATATATTCTCATTCACACACATTGTGTATGATAGCATGTTATATACACATTTATACAATAGTGTATTATACACATGTTATATATAATAGTGTACCTCTGTCCTCATTTTTCATGAGTTTGGTTAAAAAACAAAAAAAAAAAAGCCCTGATAACACTGTGTCTTGTCTTTGGTCAGTAAGTATTATTTCCTATTTGCTTCTATCTAGAAATCGAAGGAATTGACTGCTATTCCCTTCAAACTTTGCTTTTGTCACTTGGACATTAATGTTTTGAAACTGACCTATTTTCCATTACATTTCAGACAGATTCTGCGCTGAGTTACTGAAGCAGAAATATTGTTATAGCAAATATTCTGCTCAGTACCACAGATTTGCTTGTCATTTGTTTGACCTTAACCACTTGAGCATGTCCCTTAGTGGCTGACACTATGTGCATCTCTGATCAAGAACAGCAGCAGAGTAGTTGGGGGAGCATCATAGCCATGTGTTGAGAGGGATTCTTTGGGGTTTGAATAAAAGCAAAGTTTGAAGGAAATATTAGCCATTTTTCATACGTTCTAGGTGTAAACAAATAGGAAATAACAGTTGCGACCCAAGGACAAAAATCATGTTACACAGTGTAATGAATCCGTGATAAATTAATCATCTCCACTCTCTTTGTAAATGGAACAAATGGTAGAATCATTGACATGAAAAGTGTGGCTCACAGCTGTGAAGCTTCCGCCGTCATTTATTTTCTTGATCATCTCTGTGTTTTCCGGTAGAGAAAAGACTTCAGTAGGGAACGCACTTGTCTTACATCATTTGTTAGGATCAGATGCCCTCATATTGGAATAAATATGATACCAAACCCACAGTCCACAGCTGTGGAGCTTCCACTCTCATGTATTTTCTTGTCTGTCTTTACCTTTTCCTGTAGAGAAAACACTTCTGGGCTGGTTCTTGAGATGTGTTTTCCTCTCTGCTAGTCCCATGTTCATGGGTGTATGTCTGTATGTAAATTTGTATTAAAAAAATACACAGCCTCACAGCATGGTTGTATAAGAACAAGCATTCCGGGTCATTACTGGAGTATGTCTTTTTTTGTGGTTAAAAGCAGAATCGTCCCCTGATAACTGACCTCTTTTCTCACAGATTAATCCTTGATGAGTGTAACATGGTTCTCTTCACAATTGAGCGTACCGTGTTATTCAGATCAGTGATGAATGAATCAGTGATAAACAAAGCCGTATTCTTTGCTTTATACACACATGCTGTATATAATAGTGTATTACACACACTTGACTGGTGTTTTAGAACAGTGCTGTCCGATCTGGGGTTGCCCTTAATTGCTTGGACGTGTTGTGCTGCAAACAGTCTGCAAGCACATGGCTTCATGAAGCCACTGTCATGAAATCAAATCTGACCCTTACCGCTGCTTTGGTCATCCATACTTGTTGACATTCTAATCCATTGCCAGGTCAATAGCTTCACCAAATCCATTTCAACGTCTTTAATGAGATTGTTATTAACTTGTAAAGCATGTTTTTTTTGTTTTTTTTAAAACTCTTTAGCATTATTAGCAGATTATTTTGTCAATTAAAATGTTTATTTATTCACATTGTTTTGAATTAATCATGCATTATCTTGTAACTTCAACATTTTGATGATTGATTGTTTATTTTTAGAATGACCATTGTTGGGTAGGTGTAAGAGGCCAAATCTGGTCAGTTTGAACATAAAACAGGTTGAATATTTGGATCAGATCTGGCCA
>NC_142952.1:23632433-23644933 GCF_046866305.1 Octopus bimaculoides
TGTGTATTTGAAAGGTGTGTCAGTGGGAAGAGGAGGGAAGAGGAAGATTCTGTTTACAGTTTACAGTTGGTCAGTTCCTGCTGTGACAAGTTCATTCTTGGCCTTAAAAAAAAAAAAAAAAAAAGAGGCAAAACCAGATGGTATTCTTTGGTATCATTGTCCAGTGGTAGAGAGAGAGTGTGTGTGTGTGTGTGTGTGTGTGTGTGTGTGTGTGTGTGTGTGTGCGTGCGAAGGGAAGGAAGGAATTGTGATTATATCTATACAGCTGGTTAGTTAAAAAAAAGTTAGGAGAGAAATATAAGAACCTAGGTAACTGGGTTCAATTCTTGTTGGTACAAAAATGTCCCACTATCTGGGTTTCTTGCTGTTTTTTAGGCTCTGTTGTTCCAAAGTTGAAGATCCTAGATGGGTTGTGATCTGCATGTTTCAGCCATTCAGTTTTGGTGAGAATTTTGCTATGAAGTATTTCTCCATATTTTTCCTGAAGGAAGTATCGTTTCTTGAGCATTTATAGAAGGGAAAGATCTTAAATTTTCCTTCCCCACATGTTCCTAGGTGTTCACTCAGTGGAATTTTCCGTAGTTCCTCCTGTCGGACATGTTGTCGGTGAATTCTGGCTCGTTGACATAAGGAATTTCCAGTTTCACCTATATAATTCTCCTTGCATGTGGGGCAGGTTATGCAGTATATTACATTCTGCGTCTTGCAGTTCATGTCTGCATTTACATTGAATGTGTGACCACTCTTAAATTTTATCTGTTTGTTCCCCTCTATATATTTGTAGCTGGGGTTGCTGCAGGTTCCACATCTACCATCTCCACACTCTTTTACGTAGAATTTGGTTTTATTCTCTGAGAATTTCGCTCTTGTTAGGTGTTTCTTAAAGTTTTTTTTTCTTGGCGTTTACTGTTTTTTATGCAATGTTTGTTTAGTAGGTTTTCCATTTTGGGGCTTTGTTGGATTATTGGTAGGTTTGAGTGTATAATGTGAAACATGTTGGTGATTGTAGGGTTGTGTGTGTTAATGAAAGGGATGATGTTTTCTTTGTTTTTCTTTTTTGGTGTTCTGAGTTGTGTGATGTCCAGTTTTGTTGCTCTTTCGATTCCGTTTTCTATTAAGGTGAGTGGGTATTTTTGTTCTTGTAGGAAGTTTTTAAGTTCCTCTAGTCTTATGTGGCGTGTCTGTGAGTCAGTCACTATGCTGCATATGCGTCTTGCCATACTATATGGAATGTTTCTCTTTATGTGGGATGGGTGGCAGGAGTAGAAATTTAAATATTGGTGTGTGTGTGTCGGTTCTTTTGTAGTGGAAGTCTGTTGTAACGATGGAGTTGTGTATCTTGATGTTGATGTCTAGGAAGGGGAGTTCGTTGTAGTTGGTATCTATTGTGAAGTGGATAGATGGGTGCAGTGTGTTGAGGATGTTGTGGAATGTTCATAGATCTTCTGATCTGTTCCAAAAGATGAAACAGTCATCGAGGTAGCGTTTCCACTTTTTCTTGACGTCTTCTCTGAAGTTGTGTTCGAAGGTGTTCCCTATTTCATCGTATAGCTTGTTCTCAAGGAAACCCATCACTAGGTTGGCATATGAAGGTGCGAATTTCGTACCCATCGCCGTGCCCTTTATCTGTCGGTATGGTTTGTTGTTAAATGAGAATGTGTTCTCTTCAAGTATTAACTGGGTGGCTTTGGTGATAAAGTCTGTTTTGAAACGTTTATCTATGAGTTCCCTATATTTCTCTACCCAGTATTTTATCGCTTCCAGACCAAGGGTGTGTGGTATGTTTGTGTATAAGTTCGTGACATCGAAGCTTGCAAGTATGGTGTTTTCTGAAACCGTATTTGGAATGTGTGTGAGGAAGTCTATGTCATCCCTTATGTAGCTTGGTATCAGTGGGCATAAAGGTTTGAGGAGCATATCTATGAAGTGGCTTAGTTGCTGTGTTGGCGCTTGGGGCCCTGCAACTATGGGTCTCACTGTAAGGTCTGCAGGTCTTTGTATTCTTATATAGTGGTTCCTCTGTTCATTTATGGCTCCCTGTATTTCCGAGATTTTATGGATTTTGGGTAATCCATAAAAATTGCTTTCTTTGGTTCTTGAGTTGCATAAATAGTCTTTCTCCTTGTCTGTAAAGGAGTCTTGGTATTCATTGATCAATGTTCTAATTTTTTTTTATTGTTGCTTTCTCTGGTTGTGTTGATTCCTCTTTGTGGTATGTCTGGTTATTAAGTATCTCCAGTATCTTTTCTTTGTAGTAATCTGTATCCATAATTACTATTGCTCCACCTTTGTCAGCTTCTTTTAAAATGATCGACTTGTCATTTTTTAGTGTTTGTAAGGCTTGTTTTTCTCCTCTGCAGAGGTTCTGTTTGCATTTATGTGTGTTGAGAGGGAATTTGGAGATTGTCTCTATGTATGCGTCTAGGTGTTTGTCACATCCCTTGTGGGGGGTGAAATGGGATTTTTTTCTTATGATTGAGTTATCTTCTGTTTCCTTATTTTCAAAGAATTCCATAAGGCGGAGGTGGTGGCTAAAGTTGTCTATATCAGTTTTTAGTTCTATGAGATTTGGTGTGGGTGTGGGTGTAAATTTGAGGCCTTTTAATAGTAGGTTCATTTCATTTTTGCTAAGTTCTCTTTTAGATAGGTTTATTATTTTGGGGTCTATGTGTTTTGTGTGTACATTTGTAATCTTTGGTGTGTTGGGTCTGGAGTATTGTTGAAGTATCCTTTCTCTAAAAAAGGGGTTGTGTTGTTGCGTCTCCAAATTCCATTTTCAGGTTTTAGGTTTTCTTGTAGAGGCAGGGGTGGTCTATATGGTCTGTATGTGTTGTTTTGTCTGCGGTAGTTGTTTTCTTCCCATCTTCTGTGTTTGTTGGGCCTATTTCCATTCCTGGGGTTCAGGTTTTCTTGTGGGTAGTTGAATGGTTCATATTGTGTGTTTGTATTGTTTTGATGGTGGTGGGTTTTTTTTTATCCATCTTGCAAAGTTGTGGGGTCGCATGAGGTTGGTGTTTGTATGGTTTGGATATCCTCGATTTTTATTGTAGGTTATGTGTTGATTTTTATCTACTTGTCTATTGTTCCATGTGTGTATCCATTTAGGGTATATATATATATATAAACACATATACATACATATATATATAAACACATATACATATACATACATATACACATATACATACATATACATATACACATATATATATATATATATATATACAAATACACATATATATACATATATATACAAATACACATATATATACATATATATATACACATATACATATATATATACATATACATACATATGCATATATATACACATATATACATAAATATATATACACATATTCACATATATAGATACATACACACATATAGATACATATATATATATATATACATATATAAATACATATACACATATATATACACATACATATGTACATATATATATAGATACATATACATATATATATATACACATATATGCATATACACATATATATATACATATACATATATACATATATACATATATATATATATATATATACATACATATATATATCGTCGTCGTCGTTTAACGTCCGCTTTCCATGCTCGCATGGGTTAGACGATTTGACTGAGGACTGGTGAAACCAGATGGCTACACCAGGCTCCAATCTGACACATATATACATATACACATATCTATGCATATACACACATATATATGCATATACACACACACACATATATATATATATATATATATATATATATATATATATATATATATATATATATATACATATACATATATACATATATACACATGTATACATATATCAGGTCATCCTATAAGTTCTGTCCAATTTTACCTTTTTTAAAATTGAATGAAATTTAATAGTATTTTAGAATGTCTAATGGAATTAAAAATTATTTTTATGCATTTGTGTACATTTAAACTAATTAAATATTATTTTACAGAATAATAGAATTAAAATTTCTTTGATTAAAAACCTTTCTAACATGGAATTATCCAAAGAGCATTTGAGGCACATAATGCTTTATGAGTACAAAAAAGGAAACTCTGCATCCGAAGCGACTCGAAACATACACTCAGTTTATGGGAAAGAATGCTTGAATGAAAGAACTTGCAGAAGATGGTTTGCAAAATTCAGAAGTGGAGATTTCAGCCTTGAAGATGAAGGTCGAACAGGACGTCCCGTTGATTTTGATGATAAGCGCCTTGAGGTGTTAGTTGAAGAAAATCCTGCATTATCAGTTGAAGAATTGACAATAAAGTTTAGTTCAAACCATACAACTGTTCACTGTCATCTTCAACAACTTGGAAAAGTTCCTAAACTTGTAAAAATGGGTGCCTCATGAATTGTCCGAAAGCAGCTGCAAATCCCGAGTTGACATCTGCTCTTCTCTCCATTCTCGCGAACTCGTTTCACTCTTTTTGGATAGACTTGTGACTGGTGATGAAAACTGGATCTATCGAAATGTTAAACGTTGTAAACAGTGGCTTGGTAAAAGGGAAAAAGCTCAACCACAACCGAGAAGGGAACTTCATGGGAAAAAGGTTCTCTCTATCTAGTGGGATTGCAAAGGAGTAATTCCCTTTGAATTGTTACCACCTAATGCAACAATCAATACTCAAGTCTACTGTCAGCAATTAGAGTGTTTGAACTAAGCTTTGAAGAAAAAAAGACCCGCTTTAGTGAATCGAAAAGGAGTGATGTTTCATCAGGACAATGCACGACCCTACACTGCAAAGATCACATCACAGAAGATCGAAGAGCTTGGTTGGGAAAAAATTCCTCATTCTCCCGACCTTGCTCCTTCAGACTACCATTTGTTTCGTAGTTTACAGAATCATTTGAGGGACATAACTTTCGCAAGCCAGGAGGAGGTCAAAACTGACATTTCAGAGTTCTTCGCTTTGAAACCAAAAGAGTTTTACATTGATGGGATTAAAAAGCTTGTAAATAGATGGAAGGAAGTCATAGATAATCAGGAAAAGTACATTGATGATTAAATTTCAATTAAATATAACATTTGATCACTTGTTTTCTTTATTCAAAATCCAGACAGAACTTATGGGATGACCTGATACATATGTATACATATATATATATATATATATATATATATATATACATAAGTATACATATACATAGGCATACATATACATATGTAAACATATACATATATATATATATAATGTAAACACACACATATATACATATATATTTATATATAAATATAACACACACATATATGTACATACACACACAAGCATATATAGAGAGGGTGCGGTGGGTAAAAACTGTCTCCTTTTTATATTTGTATGGACGTTTGTATATATAATGATGCTGCCATGCAATCTGACACATCTACACGCAAGTTGTAAAATCCATTCCATCAAATTCTCTTTTTGTCTTTTAGATGTCGTATTACCGCCATGACCACCACCCCATACCTCTCGTTTTTCTACAAGTTAACCAACACTACCAAACAATCACTCTATAAATACAGGAGTAGTCATGTGGTTTGAAAGTTTGCCTCCCAACCACATGGTCTCAGGTTCAGTCCCACCATGCAGCTCCTTGAGCAAATGTCTTCTATAGCCATGGTCCAACCAATGGCTTGTGGTGGATTTGGAAGATTGAAACTGTAAGAAGCCCATGTGGGATGGGGCATGATTGCATTTCCTTGTCTTAACATCTTGCCATTGCATGATAATTGTAAATGAGTATCTCCATTATACGAACAATGTCGTCCATTTCCAATGTTCTGCAAAAACATGTCTGACCATGGGGAAATATTGCCTTGTAAGGGTAGGTGACAGGAAAGGCATCTGACTGTAGAAGCATCTTCTGCAACAAATTCCATCATGCATGCATGCATGTATGAATGTAATTATTCAGCTTCATTTCAAGATTTCTTGCTGATAGAGAAAGTGGCAGTTTCTAACCCAGATCCAAGGCTCCTTCATTGGAATTTCAACAACATCAACAAGGTATTTTTGTATGTATGTATGTATACATGCAGATTTATATACTTTGTTTTATGTTACATATTCGCATGCATATAGCTACATATCTAGACATGATCATATATATCTAAATGATAAACAACTGGAAAGATTTACAAATTTTTATAATTTCTGTGATGTATGGGATCTGTAGTCTTTGAATCAGCTTTCTCCGTTCTGGTTTTGAGAAACCTAATTTCTCAAGAGTGGTATGTTACATATATCAGTACCTCAATTAATTACAGGTATCAATCTGATAGAGTAACTGGATAGAATAACTGCAGATTCTTCAATAGTTCAGCATAGGTACATACATACGTATGTATGTATGTATGTATGTATGTATGTAGGTATGTGTTTATGTATATCAATTAGAGAAAGAGAAAGAAAAATACAGGAGTCCAATAGCCAAAGATGCATATACATAAAATATGGAGGTACCTCATGTGTATATATCTGTACAGACAAATATATAACTTGTTCATCCACTCTGAAATTTTATCAAAGCTTCTCAAAAAAACATTTTTTGAGTGTGTGTGTGTACCTGTGTGCTTATAAATATATATTCAAATTCATGTCGTGTATATTATTTCTGTACACTTATGGACACATGCATATATATATATATGTACATATATATATATATATATATATATATATACATATATATAAACACACACACATTATACTGAAAGAGACATTCATATATAGAGTCAGAGATAAAAAGAGAAAAGAGAGATAGAGAGAGGGGGAGACATATATGTGTGTGTGTGTGTGTGTACACATATATGCACACATACATATATACACACATACACACATGCATATTTATACATACACACATGTGTGTATATATATAAATGTATATGTATATATATGCATATATAAATATATAATACATATATATATATATGTATTGTATATTTATATATGCATATATATATACACACATATATATACACACACACATACACAAATATATATTTTTTTTATATGCATGTACATGAAATGAATATAAAAGTTATATCTAAATATATCCACACACACACACACACACATACATGTAAGGATGTATGCAATTGCTGAGACAAACACGTCAAATATATGGAGCATAAAAAATACCAGCAGAGGCTAAGAAAAACACACACACACACACACACACACACACACACACACACACAGAAATACCAATTTTTATGCCACAGGTAGTCAATCGTCTTTTCTCTTTCCCTCTCTTTCTCATCTCACTTGACCAATTTAGAAAGTCTTTCCAAACAATATTAAGATTCTGTCTAAGAAATATTGTTTTAGCGCCTCCAGAGAAAAAAAACCAAAACAAAACAAAAAAAAAACCCAGCATAACATTGTGTATTATATTATTTTATTTTGCTGGTTCTTTCTTGGTCTTATCTATTCTTACACCAATCATATAGGAATGAGGAGACAGGATAAAGAACATCAGACCAAATTTAGATGCCATAATAATAATAACAATAAGAATAAGAAGAAGAAGAAGAATAATGGTAATAATAATAATAGTAATGATAATCAAAATAGTCATGGTGGTGGTGGTGGTGGTAGTAGTAGTAGTGGTGGTGGTGGTGGTGGTGGTAGTAGTAGTGGTGGTGGTAGTAGTAGTGGTGGTAGTAGTATTGGTGGTAGTAGTGGTAGTAGTAGTGGTGGTGGTAGTAGTAGTAGTAGTGGTGGTAGTAGTAGAAGTAGTAGTAGTAGTATTGGTAGTAGTGGTAGTAGTAGGGGGAGGGGGAGGGGTGATAGTAAACTGAAAGTAAAGGAATGGCTTCTTAGATGAAATATTTTTAAACCATGAAGAAAAACTTTTTAGGTTTTTACTCTAATGAAGAAAAGTGACATACTTGTCATCCTTTCCCAGTACTTGAGAATAAAGTACAAGTTTATACACTGAGGTTAATTAGATTAACTACACGCCTACCCAGCACCCCTCCCCCGCCAAAAAATTATGAAATCTTGTTATAGGCGCAGGAGTGGCTGTGTGGTAAGTAGCTTGCTTACCAACCACATGGTTCCGGGTTCAGTCCCACTGCATGACACCTTGGGCAGGTGTCTTCTGCTATAGACTCGGGCCGACCAAAGCCTTGTGAGTGGATTTGGTAGATGCCATGGTGCCACGCAGTGGGACTGAACCCGGGACCATGTGGTTGGTAAGCAAGCTACTTACCACACAGCCACTCCTACGCCTGTTATTCATTTTTTCATTTTATCATTTCATTAGAAGTAAACCCCCACACACACACTTTGTGTCGTCTTTGTACTGCCTCCCTCATCCTTCACCCTGGTGGCAAATAAATGAAATCATTATTATTATTATTATTATTATTATTATTATTATTATTATTATTATTATTATTACTACTACTACAAGACGGCAAGCTGCCAGAATCGTTAGCACACTGGGAAAAATGCTTAATGGTATTTCGCCTTTCTTTACATTCTGAGTTCAAACACCACCGAGGTCGACTTTGCCTTTCATCCTTTCAGGGCCAATCAAATAAGTACCAGTTACGCACTGGGGTTGATGTAATCAACTTAATCTCTTTCCCCAAATTTGAGGCCTTGTGCTTCCAGTAGAAAGGATTATTATTATTATCATTATTATTATTATTATTATTATTATTATTATAACTGTTCTGGCCTTGTGCCAAAATTTGAAACATTATTATTGTTGTTGTTGTTGTTATCATTATTGTTGTTGTTGTTATTAAACATTTGGTAGTTTCAGGTGAATTTCTACTGCATCACCTGCTACACCTCCATGTTGCTGGGATATGTGCAGAATTGCATGTTCTTTTTTTATTGTCATTTTTGTTATGGGGTCTGGTTGTAGTCTTTATCATTATTATTATTATTATTATTCAGGCAGCAAAGCTAGCAGAATCCTTAGCATCCCAGACAAAATGCTAAACAAGCATTTCTTCTGTCTTCACATTCTAAACTCAAATACCATCAAGGTCAACTTCCCCTTTTATCTTTCTGGGGTTTATAAAATGAAGTACCAGTCAAGTACCAGGGTAGGTGATATAAAGTACCAATCAGCTGCTAAGTTCAATGTAATTGGCCTTCCCCACCAAAATGCTGAGTTTGTGCCAAAATTAGAAAGAATTACTATCATAATTGTTGTTATTATTATTATCATTAGCAGAATCGTTAACATGCTGAGCAAAATGCTTAATGGCATTTTGTCCATCTTTACATTCTGAGTTCAAATTCTGCTGAGATTGACTTTGTCTTTCATCCTTTCGGGGTCGATGAAATAAGTACCAGTTGAACACTGGGGGTCGATGTAATTGACTATCCCCCACCAAAACTTGCTGGTCTTGTGCCAAAATTTGAACCATTATCATCATTATTATTATTATTGTTACATTTTACTTCTCGGAGCTCTCGGTCTTACTTGCTCCAGTTGATTCTGTGAGAGTGGACAGCAACCTGTTGTTGTTGGTCTCACAGGTCCTCTTTCCACAGATTATAAGACTTGGTACTTGTATGTTAACTATCATGGAAGATACTCAACACCCAAGCACCGATCTCAAAAATCTTAGCTGTTCCCAACACAGCAGCTTTTTGGGCCTGCTCTGCCCTCATCTCAATTCTAATTTCTCCGACATATTCCTCAAACCTGGTTGTTACTGACCCAAGTGTTCTGACAATTACTGGGATAATAATTATTCTCCTTATTACCCACATTCTTGCAATTTTGTCTTGTAGTAATTTGTATTTTCCCACCTGTTCCAGCTCTTGTTTTTTTATTAATTTGTAATTATTATTATTATTATTATTACTATTATATCATTATATACATAATAAGTATGCATTATATAAGGCGGCAAACTGGCAGAAATATGAGGACACTGAGCAAAATGATTTGTAGCATTTCGTCCATCTTTACATTCTGAGTTCAAATTCTGCCAAGGTCAACTTTGCCTTTCATCCTTTCAAGGACAATAAACGAAGTACAAGTTGAACACTGGGGTTGATGTAATCAACTAACTCCCTCCCCTAAAAAATTTCAGGCCTTGTGCCTATATAATAAAATATTATTATTATTATTATTATTAAATCATTACTATTATTATTATTATTATTATTATTATTAAATCATTATTATTATTATTATTATTAAGGCAGCGAGCTTGCAGAATCATTAGCACCCTGGCATAAATGCTTTGCATTCTGAGTTCAAATGCCGCTGAGGTGGACTTTGCCTTTCAACCTTTTGGAGCTGATAACATAAGTACCAGTTGAATACTGAGGTCGATGTAACAGACTTATCCCCTCTCCCAAACTTGCTAGCCTTGTGTCAAAATATGAAATCATTATTGTTATTATTATGATTATTATTATGATTATTATTATTATTCCTACTAATTACTGGTATCTGTTTTGTTTTCTTTCAATTCTAGAGCGAGCAAGCCGGGACATATGAAGGTAACAGGCTTTGACAAACTGGGTTTCAACAGCAACCAGTTACGCACAATGAGGCAACAGCTACGCAGGCGGAACTATAATGCGCTCAGCATCATCACAGAATTGGCAGCCGAGAGCAATGCCCACGGACTGGCAAAAATTGCAACATCAACACAGACCCCAAGAAAAGTTCTGTGGGCATTAATGGTAATTGTAGGCTTCACTGCCGCCACACTGCAACTCTCTCTTCTCGTCCGGAAATACCTGGAATTCCAGGTGGTAGAAGTTTCTAAAATGAAAGATGGTATGGATGTGGAATTTCCTGCCATCACTGTTTGCAATATAGCACCAATATCATTGACGAAAACCAAAGAGCTGCTTAGTTCAGACACGTCAGAACTGACACAATGGCTGCGATTTATAGACAAATATAACTTTGGTGCACAGACTGACCGGATGTTCACGGTGCAGAGTTTGTACGAGAACCTCGCAGACGAGGCCCAGCTTTTGGGTAGGGACCTCAATGATTTCCTCATACACTGTCAGTATAATCAGGAAATCTGTAACATCCAAAACTTTACTCGATATTTCGACGGACATTATTTTAACTGTTACACATTCAACAGCGGCCATCAGACCGGCACCAGCCTGTTGACACATGCCACTGGGCCTCAGAGTGGTCTTTCTTTAATTCTTTCGTTAGACAATGATGATCCACCTGTTGGTGGCTATGGCTCATACAATATAAAATCAAACATTGAACACAGTGCTGGAGTAAGAGTGGTTGTTCACCCACCAAGCACAATGCCGAGCCCAGTAGACCATGGCTTTGACGTGCCACCAGGGTACTCTTCATCAGTAGGTTTGAAAACTATTATGCACGCACGTCTTTCAAATCCCTATGGCAACTGCCAAAATAGCCGGCTTCAAAATTCCTCAAAATATATCCACACCGTTTTCTCATGTCTTGAACTGTGTAAACAGCGAATTGTGATGAGCACATGCGGCTGTCGATCTTCAAATTTACCAGAAATGACATCGGCAAACTTCACTTTCTGTGGTTTAGTGGAGAACAAATGGAATTGGAAAGATATGATGAAGAATCCAGAAAACTACAACATCACAAAAATCAACTTGACAGAACTTGCCTGTGAAGAAAGAGTTCTCAAAGAATTTTCCATAAACCGAGCTTACGAGAGCTCATGTAATTGTTTTCAACCATGTCAAGAGACCACATACCAAAAATCAATATCTCTTTCCTATTGGCCTTTAGAATTCAACCAGTTAAGTGCCCTTGA
Organism: Octopus bimaculoides; assembly: GCF_046866305.1. Lineage (NCBI taxonomy): Eukaryota > Metazoa > Mollusca > Cephalopoda > Octopoda > Octopodidae > Octopus > Octopus bimaculoides. The sequence continues at coordinate 23,644,212 of NC_142952.1, forward strand.
AACATTTTATGGCGATAAAATCAATGAGACATTTTTACATGATGCTTACAAGATGCTTAAGTACTTGTCAAATCTTGGTAGTGTCCCCACACCTGAGTCCTCACCTCCGGAAGAGATCAATATCACTGTGGACGATAACAACAACAGCACCAACTCTAGGATGCATTCTCCGGCTTTACTGTCGCAGTTGCTGGCAAACAGCACTGAGGCACCAAAGCCTGCAGCAACGAGAGACGACTTCATTGAACACGTGAGTGCAAAGCTCAACTCAAGCGACAAAGAGAAACAAATCCGAGCGTCAAACATGATCCGACAGAACCTTCTGCGACTGAACGTTTACCTTGAAGACCTCAGTATCATTGAGTTCCGACAGATGCCTGCCTACGAGCTGGCTGATCTGTTTGCCGACATTGGCGGCACACTGGGTCTGTGGATGGGTATATCGGTGCTGACTATTATGGAGCTTATAGAACTCTTCACCAGACTTCTAATGCTAATTTTCAGCTCGGAAAAGAAAATTCCCAATGCCGACCCAGTCACAAATGGAATGTTGGACCATGACTGTGACTGCCAAAAAAGTAGTATGGAATCACCATTTTGAAGTAGAATTTGCCAAGACAGCAGGGATTTTGGGAATTAATTTTTTTAATCCTTTTTTTTTATTTTCACATTTTTTTTTCATTTCAATAAAACAGAAATTATATAAGAAAAAAAAACATTTT
>NC_142952.1:23649933-23654933 GCF_046866305.1 Octopus bimaculoides
CAACACAAGTTGTCAAGCAGTAATAAGGGACAAACACAGATACAAAGACACACACACACACACACACACACACACACACACACACACATATATACGAGGGACATCTTTCAGTTTCTCTCTACCAAATCTACCCACAAGCCTGGAAGCATGTAGTTGGGAAGCAAGCTTCTTACCGCAGCCATGCTTATGCTGTTTTTAAACATCAAATGGCTATAGGGATCCACCAGAATAAAATGGATCCATAGATAAGAAATGGTTGAGTACCACTAATTAAGATGAATTTGAAATAGGAAGTTCGTATCATAGGGTGAGATGCAATCTCAGGCAGATTGGTATCAAAAGTTGAAATATCTGAATATATATATATATATATATACACACACACACACACACACACACATGATAAGATGAATAAGACTATATGTTTGACTTAAATTTGACAGTCAAATATAGCCTTACACACAAATGTTGACATAGGAATAAATTTCAATAATAATGGATATTAGCGTCAAAACTTTGGATATATACATATATATATACATACATATATATATACATACGTATATATACATTCATATATACATACATATATATACATATATATACATATATATATATATATACATATATATACATATATATATATATACATACATATATATATATATATACATACATATATATATACATACATATATATATACATACATATATATACATATATATATACATATATACATACATATATATATACATATATATACACATACATATATATATATACATATACATATACATATATATACATATATGCACATAAATATATATATATATAGATATATAAATATATATATATATAAACATATATATATACAGATATATACAAATATATATAGATATATACAGATATATATAGATATATATACAGATATATACAGATATATATAGATATATACAGACATATATATATACATATACATACAGACATATACATATACATAGACATATACATGTATATATATATAGACATATATATATACATATATATATACAGACATATATATATATAGATATATATACAGACATATATATATATAGATATATATACAGACATATATATATATAGATATATATACAGACATATATATATATAGATATATATACAGACATATATATATATATATACATATATATACATACATACATATAGATATATATATACATACATACAGATATATATATACATACATACAGATATATATACATACATACAGATATATATATATATATATATATATATATATATCATTAATATCAATATTTTCAAAAATATATGTTAACACAACATCATGAAGGTGATCTAAAATTAGTGGAATTTGAAGTGAACATGAAATATTTCCAGTACACAAATGCCTACACAAAGACCACTTAGAAGAAATTCAATCTAAGACATTTCTGTATTAAACTAATGGTGATGTCAATGGATAACAAAAACACAAAAATAAACAAAAGCATATTTCAGAAAGGCTATTTTCGTATTCAACTATTGGTGACGTCACTGGATAATGAAAGAATAAAAAACAAACATAAGAATTCTACGTCATGACAATTAGAAACAGTAATATAATCTAAAAAAGGCTATTTTTGTTTCCAACTACTGGTGATATATCTCTGCATAACTAAAGAATAAACAATAAATATAAATAAATATAAATAAACAATAAATATAAGAATTCTATGTTATGATAATAAGAAACAGAGATTCTACATCACAACATTTATTATATGTATGAATATTTTAGAAGAATTAACCTTATTATATAATATATGAAAAGCTATTATTAATTAGGAATTGAAATATTTGAATGTTTTCGAAATTTATGGCAACATTTCATTGTAAATCTCCCATTAAAATTCAATAAAATTTATTTAGAAGTAATTATATTATACATTTCTTCAAGGCAAAGATCACATGTAAGATTGCCAATATTGTACAATGGTGCATAATTAATAATGAACCACCACTTTAAGTCATACTTACTGTTCCTATCTTTTATATCCCAAATACATTTACTAAGATTTGTAGAACTGTTTTTTCCTCAATACTTGAATGAGGATGATTAAGAAATCTAGATTTCCAAATTGTAGCAGATGAATCGATGTAATAATACTTACAATCTCTTATTATTACCTTACACTGATAGACTATATTTTTCCTTATTTTTCTTTAAGCAGTGCTTTTCTAAAGGGCATATAGTTTTGCTGTTACAATTACAAGGCATTTATTCACTTGTATTTGGTACACATAGTTAAAAGAATTTATACTTGTCCTCCTCTCAGAATTAGGCATTAAGGCAGGATTATTATCATTACAAGTAATATTAAAACCAGATAATAACTGATAAAATTTCACATGAAACTTTTATGCAAAGTTCAAGTAGATAAACTTAGTCAACAATGTTTAACTCAAGATGCATTTTTTACAACTGCAAGCAAGAAACACATGTTTGATCAGAAGTAAATTAGGAATAAATATATTCAAAGATAAAGGCTCATAGTGATTTAAACCTTTAGCATTTAAACTCACCATATCCAGTCAAAATATTCTACTTGTTTTATGTTCAAACCAGTCAGATCCTGGTTCTCACACCTACCCTGCAATATCATTCTAAAACTAAACAATCACATCATTGTAATCTCAAAGGTAGAGATGGTTAATTCAAAACAATGTGAATAAAGAAGCATTTCATTTGACAGAGTCATTTGAATGCTAAAGGGTTAAGATTTGTTTTGTTGCTTAATTGTGAAGTTGATAACAACATTAAAATGGAGAACCATAAAAACCACAAGCAGTTCACTTTGCAACCACATGGCTTTAGGTTTGGTCTCACTGCATGGCACCTTGGATAGGTGTTGTCTGCTATAGTTCTGGGCTAACCAAAGTCTTGTGGGTGAAACTGTGTAGAAGCTCATCATATCAAGCAACATTTAACATCCATTTTCCATGTTGGCATGGGTTAGACACACACACAACACAACACACACACACACACACACACACACACACACACACACACACACACACATATATATAGTTGAAAGCATTATTTATTATTATTATTATTATTATTATTAAGGCAGCAATATGGTAGAATCATTAGCCTGGTGGGTAAAATGCTTAGCGGTATTTTGACCGTCTTTACATTCTGAGTTCAAATCCTGCCAAGGTCAACTTTGCTTTCATGCTTTTGCAATCGATAAATTAAGTACCAGTGACGTACTGGAATCAATGTGATCAACTTACCTCCTCCCCACAAATTTACGTGGCACTAGCACCAGTGCTTTTTACATGGCACCAGCATCAGTGCTTTTTAAGTGGCACCAGCATCAGTTTTTTTTATATGGCAACACCATCAGTGCTTTTTAGGCGGCACTTAGGTTTTTTTATGATATCAATTCTGTTGTGGTGCAAGGGTCTTCTTGAGTACAGCAATGCACCACATACCTCAGCCATGTGGATCTGGATTCACTTGCCTTTTGTCAATCAAGATAAAATCCAGAAATCCCTTCAATTCACAAACAAACCTGTTGATCACAATCCGCAAGAAAGTTCCACATTCTGATAAAGTCATGAATAAGAAGCAGAAGCAAAAAATGTCACTGAATTCTATGTTCACAATTGTGATTCATTTAACTGTTTACAGTTTTCGAGGGTGTTTTTTAATTATTCAATTTACATTTGTATTTTATGCACTGAGTCGAAAACAAATTTGTTTAGTCTGTTCACACATAGTAAAAGTAGTTATTAGAAAATTAGCTTTTTTCATCTTCAAATATTCTAAAGTGTGAAAATTAATCAAATATTTCCAAGAGGAGTGGAGCACAGAAAAGGCTGGGAACTATCAGTGTAGACAGCTCACAGACACAGGGGGATAATTCTCCTTTCAAAAAGTTGTGAATGCCATACAGTTTCATATGGTTACCTTTACCCTGCCGTTCCTCTCAATAAATTGGAAACCTTGTAATTAATTGTCATTATCATCATTTAATGTCCATCTTCCATGCTGGCATGGGTTGGACAATTTGACAAAATCAGGTAACAGAAGTACATCCAGTCATCATTTGCAAGCGTGTAGGACATGGTAACATATACCATGATTTTGCTAATTGTTTAACCTGCCTATCTAGACATGAGCAGAGCCACTTAGGCCCATCACCCATAACCCTTGATCCAGCAGAACAAATATGTGATGTAGCCCCTGGAGAGAGAGAAGGCTACCCCAGCACCTAAATGGCACTCACTAAGGCTGAATAGACCAAAGTAATGGGAAAAGAAATGTATTTCTCAAAGAACTGAATTCACAAAATTATCACAGACTCTCCTATTATAAATGACAGATGGGAAAGATTCCACAAGTTCTTGCTGAGCAATCTGCAGGAATAATTTGCTTATAGTGATCAAAAGTTTTGTGTTGTATATTAACCCACTCCCTCCGTCAAAGTGACGCTGCCTGCAAAGGCAATGTGTGCCACACATTGGGTGTCAAAGTGATCACAGAACAACATGACATGAAGTGTTTCAGTCAAGAATGCAATGCTTTGCCCAGTCGAAACCAGGTCTTGTGATGGTGAGTGCCACACCCCTCCACAACATTCTGATCTTAAACCAGACAAACCATAAGGCCAAGTGGCTTCACAGCTTAATTCAACTGAGACAATAACGAGAAAGGGTCTTGTAGACATGGGGCTAAATCTAGTTTAAGGAATCATTGATTAGGGATCAAACCGTGCCAGGGGGATCAATCATCTTTAGTGTTATAGAAATAATATACTGGGGTGGAATCAAGCAATTAGATGCATACACAATCACCAACCCTACCAAACACACCCACCACACACCCATGCTTTTGCAAAGTCATGATCAGTACTTTGGACAGAACCACCAACACTAACTTCATCAAGTCACCATCATTCAGTCTCTACCACCACATTCAGTCTCT
>NC_142952.1:23659933-23664048 GCF_046866305.1 Octopus bimaculoides
TCACATCTCTCATCTGTTCTGTTTATATATACACTCTCCACCGTTGTAATTCCTGAATTTTCAGAACAACAGTAAGGTCTATCCTAACCTTAACCACGATTATTCTTGTTAGCTATGCAATTTGCAGAGAGCTTAATGCAAGCTCCATTTGAAACTTTCAATCTCCAAATGACTGTGTATATATATATATATATATATATATATATATATATACATACATGCACACACACACCCATATATGTGTATATGTATGTGTGTGTGTATATATATATGTGTGTGTGTGCGTGTGTGTGTGTATGTATATACATATATATACACACGCCAATCATGGGTGGTCTGTGGGACAAAAGCATTACTTACATTTTTTTTAGCAGTGCTGCCCCCATGAGCCAAGCCTCATGTGACCAAGTCTTGATAAAAGTTGCCATCACTGATTCACACACACACACACACACACACACACACACACACACATATATATATATTTATTAATTTTTATATACATACTTTATATATATTACACATATATACATATGTTTATAATCATCGTTTAACGTCCATTGTCCATGTTGGCCTGGGTTTGATGGTTTGACCAGAGCTGGCAAGTTGGAGAGCAGCTCAAGACTCCAGTCTGATTTAACATGGTCGCTACAGCTGGATGCCCTATGCATATTTACATGTACATACATATGTATATATATATATATATATATATATATATATTATATATATTCTCATACATGTTTCAGTCATTTGATTGTGGCCATGCTGGAGCACTGCCTTAAAGGGATTTAGTCAAAGAAATCAACCCCAGGAATTATTCTGTCAGTCTCTTTTGCCTAACTGCTAAGTTACAAGGATGTAACCACACCATCAAGCAAAGGCTGGGGGGTGGGGGGAAAACAGAGACTCAAAGGTGCACACACATAAATATATATACATATATATATATATTCATCAGGCACCTTTCAATTTCTGTCTACCAAATCCACTCACAAGGCTTTGGTCAGCCTGAAGCTATAGTAGAAGACATCTGCCCAAGGTGTCACGCAGTGGGACTGAGCCCAGAACCATGTGCTTGGGAAGCAAGCTTCTTACCACACAGCCATGCCTCTACCAATACATATATATACATATATAGTTACATGTATATAAATAGTCCATTGTTCTATTACGGTAAGATCAACAAAAAAAGTACTCCATCCAGTGAAAGATAAATATGATTTAATACAGTGTAAAGACATGAGCTCTAATAGTTTCATACATTGGAGATGCAGTCTAGGTAGGTTTTGTTAACACAACTTATGTCTCCAAGCAATCTTCAGTTGCTTGGAGGCACAAGTCATCTTTTTAAAACCTACCTGGATTACATCTCCAATGTATGAAACTATTAGCTTGTATTTTTATACTGTGTTTTAAATGATATATCATCGTCATCATCAGGATTTAATGTCCACTTTCCTTGCTGGCATGGGTTAGACAGTTTGACTGGAACTGGTAACCCAGAGAGCTGTACCAAGTTCCAGTCTGATTTGGCATGGTTTCTACGACTGGATGCCCTTCCTAACACCAACCACTCCATGTGATTTTTACGTGCCACCAGAAAGGGGGCCATTTACCTGACACTGGCAATGGTCACGACTACAATTTCACTTGGCTTGACGAGTCTTCTCAAGCACAGCATATTGCCAAGGTCTCGGTTACTGGTCATTGCCTCCATGGGGCCCAACATTCGAAGATCATTCTTCACCACCTCGTCCTTCATCTCATATACACACACACACACACATATATGCAACAGTATGGAAGATTGGAAGATGAACATTAATGGTTACATACATACATATTTATATGTATATATATTTATTTATTTACATATATGTATGTATGTATGTATGTATGTATGTATGTATGTATGTATCTCTATATCCACATATAAACATGTATACATGTGTATGTATGTGTACATGTGTGTGTGTATGCATGTATATGTATTTGTACACATGTACATAGATAGATGTATATATGTGTGTGTGTATGCCAGCATAGAAAACAGACAATAAACAATGACACACACACACACACACACATTTAGCGTTCAGATTACACTGTGAAATACAATGCTTACTGACACGCACTATTTCAAATTAATCATGCCCTGTGTCATAGCCTCAAGAGTTCAATGATGTGATTGTTGAATTCAAGAATGTCATTGTAGGGTAGGTGTGAAAGGTCACATCTGGCTGGTTTGAGCATAAAGCAAGTAGAATATTTGGGCCGGACATGATCAGTTCAAACACTAAAGGTATATACATATATATATATATATATATAGAGTTATTAATATTTCTAAGTCTCTCTAAAGGAGACTACGGCAGCGGTACTGGAAATTAATAGTTATCGCCAAGCCAACATGGCAGTCCCAAAATTAGGACGAAAGCTGCCGTGAATTAGCTCCAAGAAGCCATCGCCTCTAGCTAGCTATGTGACACACGAAACCTGTGTCCTTTATAACCTTCGAACAGGGGAGGTCAGCAGTGTCCCCCTGCTGGTTTGGCATCTGCAGACTAGTTTCAGGGTGTTGCCCCTTGTCAATGCAGAGCAGCCAAGCCCCAGCCAGGCGGCGCTGCTGACTATCTGCTCGAAGGTTATTTATCTAATTTCAGTGGAATCTATCCACTGGTTTTCAGAAATAGAGTTATTAATATTTCTAATATATATATAAGCATAGGTGACAAAAAAGACAAGAAAAGAAAAGTGGATATTATGATGATGGTGTGTGTGTGTATGTATATATATATATATATATATATATATATATATATATAAATATAAATATGTTGTTTGTGTGTGTGCATGTGTATGTCTATATGTGTGGATGCATGTGCATGCGGGTGTTTGTGTGTGTGGAGGTGTATGTGTATATGTGTGTGTGCATGTATAGACACAAGAATATACATATAAGTGTATACATATTTATATAGAAGTAAATCTATGACTGCATATAAATATGTATACTTATACTTATGTATATACGAGTGTGTGTGTATATTATAAATAAGCAAATACATACACACACATATACACATAAACACACGTGTAAATAAGGTATGTAGAGACACTCGTATCATCCCACTGATGTGCCACCATGGAAAAAAAACGCATAAAATGAACGATGGTATAAAAACATAAGTTGGCAGAATCGTTAGCACGCTGGGCAAAATGCTTACCAGCATTTCATGTCTTCATGTTCTGAGTTCAAATTCCACCAAGGTTGACTTTGCCTTTCATCCTTTCAGGGTCAATAAAATAAGTACCAGTTGAATACAGGGGTCGATGTAATCGACTTAGCTCCTTCTCTGAAAGTGCTGGCCTTGTGCCAAAATTTGAAAGCACTCAGTCTAAGGCAGTGATCTGGCAGAACCATTAGCACACCAGGCAAAATGCTTAGTGGCAGTTCGTCATCTTTGTGTTCTGAGTTCAAATTCCACCAAGGTCAACTTTGCCATTCATCCTTTCAGGGTCGATAAAATAAGTACCAGTTGAGTACTGGGGTCAATTTAATTAACTAGCACCCACCCACCCTAAAATTGCTGGGCTGGTGCCAAAATATGAACCCAATATAGAAATATATATGCTTGTGTGTGTGTGTGTGTGTGTGTGTGTGCGTGTGTGTGTTTAAATACAAATGCTCACCTGTAAAAAATATACACCAATATACACTGTGCAGTCATATTACATAGATCATCATCATCATTGTTTTATAATGATGATGGTGATGATGAAAGACCATAGATTAAAACAGACCATTAAAACAGACCCAAAAAACATTAACAAACATCTTAATACTGGGACCATAGCAAGTTTGGAGAATTTGGAGGGGAGGGAAATGACAAATAGGGGAAGGTGTACAGTGGGCATGGAGTGTGTGCAGGGCCTTTCTGAAAATTGCCAATCACAAAAGAAACCCCTACAAAGATTGTGGGGGGTGGGGTGATTCTCCCCACAAAAAAAAAAATCATCTTTTTTTTAATTCATAAATTAGTAAGAAATAAATTGAATGTAATTAAAACATGCTTAGCTTTCTCAGAAGATGTTAACAGTGTGTGGATATG